>NC_059214.1:9257607-9556526 GCF_020615455.1 Coregonus clupeaformis | reverse complement strand
CTTAAAACGTACTTGCAGACTTGAAAACCCTTGCATATTGTAGATCAAGCCTGTCCTTCCAGTGCTGAACGAAAACCCATGATTTTGGACCCTGTTTTCATGCGAAATGGCTAAAAGGAATGTTTCACGTTTGTTACACTCAAACAGTGTCTCCTGTCATATGCTGAACTGGTCGCATTTTGGATTTGGCCTAAAACATGATTTTGGACAATGTTCATGGAACTCAGCTTAAAACGTACTTGCAGACTTGAAAACCCTTGCATATTGTAGATCGCGCCTGTCCTTCCAGTGCTGAACGAAAACCCATGATTTTGGACCCTGTTTTCATGCGAAATGGCTAAAAGAATTGATTCACGTTTGTTACACGCAAACAGTGTCTCCTGTCATATGCTGAACTGGTCGCATTGTGGATTTGGCCTAAAACATGATTTTGGACAATGCTCATGGAACTCAGCTTAAAACGTACTTGCAGACTTGAAAACCCTTGCCTATTGTAGAGCGCGCCTGTCCTTCCAGTGCTGAACGAAAACCCATGATTTTGGACCCTGTTTTCATGCGAAATGGCTAAAAGGAATGTTTCACGTTTGTTACACTCAAACAGTGTCTCCTGTCATATGCTGAACTGGTCGCATTGTGGATTTGGCCTAAAACATGATTTTGGACAATGTTCATGGAACTCAGCTTAAAACGTACTTGCAGACTTGAAAACCCTTGCATATTGTAGATCGCGCCTGTCCTTCCAGTGCTGAACGAAAACCCATGATTTTGGACCCTGTTTTCATGCGAAATGGCTAAAAGAATTGATTCACGTTTGTTACACGCAAACAGTGTCTCCTGTCATATGCTGAACTGGTCGCATTGTGGATTTGGCCTAAAACATGATTTTGGACAATGCTCATGGAACTCAGCTTAAAACGTACTTGCAGACTTGAAAACCCTTGCCTATTGTAGAGCGCGCCTGTCCTTCCAGTGCTGAACGAAAACCCATGATTTTGGACCCTGTTTTCATGCGAAATGGCTAAAAGGAATGTTTCACGTTTGTTACACGCAAACAGTGTCTCCTGTCATATGCTGAACTGGTCGCATTGTGGATTTGGCCTAAAACATGATTTTGGACAATGCTCATGGAACTCAGCTTAAAACGTACTTGCAGACTTGAAAACCCTTGCATATTGTAGAGCGCGCCTGTCCTTCCAGTGCTGAACGAAAACCCATGATTTTGGACCCTGTTTTCATGCGAAATGGCTAAAAGAATTGATTCACGTTTGTTACACGCAAACAGTGTCTCCTGTCATATGCTGAACTGGTCGCATTGTGGATTTGGCCTAAAACATGATTTTGGACAATGCTCATGGAACTCAGCTTAAAACGTACTTGCAGACTTGAAAACCCTTGCCTATTGTAGATCGCGCCTGTCCTTCCAGTGCTGAACGAAAACCCATGATTTTGGACCCTGTTTTCATGCGAAATGGCTAAAAGAATTGATTCACGTTTGTTACACGCAAACAGTGTCTCCTGTCATATGCTGAACTGGTCGCATTGTGGATTTGGCCTAAAACATGATTTTGGACAATGCTCATGGAACTCAGCTTAAAACGTACTTGCAGACTTGAAAACCCTTGCATATTGTAGATCGCGCCTGTCCTTCCAGTGCTGAACGAAAACCCATGATTTTGGACCCTGTTTTCATGCGAAATGGCTAAAAGAATTGATTCACGTTTGTTACACGCAAACAGTGTCTCCTGTCATATGCTGAACTGGTCGCATTGTGGATTTGGCCTAAAACATGATTTTGGACAATGCTCATGGAACTCAGCTTAAAACGTACTTGCAGACTTGAAAACCCTTGCATATTGTAGATCGCGCCTGTCCTTCCAGTGCTGAACGAAAACCCATGATTTTGGACCCTGTTTTCATGCGAAATGGCTAAAAGGAATGTTTCACGTTTGTTACACTCAAACAGTGTCTCCTGTCATATGCTGAACTGGTCGCATTTTGGATTTGGCCTAAAACATGATTTTGGACAATGTTCATGGAACTCAGCTTAAAACGTACTTGCAGACTTGAAAACCCTTGCATATTGTAGATCAAGCCTGTCCTTCCAGTGCTGAACGAAAACCCATGATTTTGGACCCTGTTTTCATGCGAAATGGCTAAAAGAATTGATTCACGTTTGTTACACTCAAACAGTGTCTCCTGTCATATGCTGAACTGGTCGCATTGTGGATTTGGCCTAAAACATGATTTTGGACAATGCTCATGGAACTCAGCTTAAAACGTACTTGCAGACTTGAAAACCCTTGCATATTGTAGAGCGCGCCTGTCCTTCCAGTGCTGAACGAAAACCCATGATTTTGGACCCTGTTTTCATGCGAAATGGCTAAAAGAATTGTTTCACGTTTGTTACACGCAAACAGTGTCTCCTGTCATATGCTGAACTGGTCGCATTGTGGATTTGGCCTAAAACATGATTTTGGACAATGCTCATGGAACTCAGCTTAAAACGTACTTGCAGACTTGAAAACCCTTGCATATTGTAGATCGCGCCTGTCCTTCCAGTGCTGAACGAAAACCCATGATTTTGGACCCTGTTTTCATGCGAAATGGCTAAAAGAATTGATTCACGTTTGTTACACGCAAACAGTGTCTCCTGTCATATGCTGAACTGGTCGCATTGTGGATTTGGCCTAAAACATGATTTTGGACAATGCTCATGGAACTCAGCTTAAAACGTACTTGCAGACTTGAAAACCCTTGCATATTGTAGAGCGCGCCTGTCCTTCCAGTGCTGAACGAAAACCCATGATTTTGGACCCTGTTTTCATGCGAAATGGCTAAAAGAATTGTTTCACGTTTGTTACACGCAAACAGTGTCTCCTGTCATATGCTGAACTGGTCGCATTGTGGATTTGGCCTAAAACATGATTTTGGACAATGCTCATGGAACTCAGCTTAAAACGTACTTGCAGACTTGAAAACCCTTGCATATTGTAGAGCGCGCCTGTCCTTCCAGTGCTGAACGAAAACCCATGATTTTGGACCCTGTTTTCATGCGAAATGGCTAAAAGAATTGTTTCACGTTTGTTACACGCAAACAGTGTCTCCTGTCATATGCTGAACTGGTCGCATTGTGGATTTGGCCTAAAACATGATTTTGGACAATGCTCATGGAACTCAGCTTAAAACGTACTTGCAGACTTGAAAACCCTTGCATATTGTAGAGCGCGCCTGTCCTTCCAGTGCTGAACGAAAACCCATGATTTTGGACCCTGTTTTCATGCGAAATGGCTAAAAGAATTGATTCACGTTTGTTACACGCAAACAGTGTCTCCTGTCATATGCTGAACTGGTCGCATTGTGGATTTGGCCTAAAACATGATTTTGGACAATGCTCATGGAACTCAGCTTAAAACGTACTTGCAGACTTGAAAACCCTTGCATATTGTAGAGCGCGCCTGTCCTTCCAGTGCTGAACGAAAACCCATGATTTTGGACCCTGTTTTCATGCGAAATGGCTAAAAGAATTGATTCACGTTTGTTACACGCAAACAGTGTCTCCTGTCATATGCTGAACTGGTCGCATTGTGGATTTGGCCTAAAACATGATTTTGGACAATGCTCATGGAACTCAGCTTAAAACGTACTTGCAGACTTGAAAACCCTTGCATATTGTAGAGCGCGCCTGTCCTTCCAGTGCTGAACGAAAACCCATGATTTTGGACCCTGTTTTCATGCGAAATGGCTAAAAGAATTGATTCACGTTTGTTACACGCAAACAGTGTCTCCTGTCATATGCTGAACTGGTCGCATTGTGGATTTGGCCTAAAACATGATTTTGGACAATGCTCATGGAACTCAGCTTAAAACGTACTTGCAGACTTGAAAACCCTTGCCTATTGTAGAGCGCGCCTGTCCTTCCAGTGCTGAACGAAAACCCATGATTTTGGACCCTGTTTTCATGCGAAATGGCTAAAAGAATTGTTTCACGTTTGTTACACGCAAACAGTGTCTCCTGTCATATGCTGAACTGGTCGCATTTGTGGATTTGGCCTAAAACATGATTTTGGACAATGCTCATGGAACTCAGCTTAAAACGTACTTGCAGACTTGAAAACCCTTGCATATTGTAGAGCGCGCCTGTCCTTCCAGTGCTGAACGAAAACCCATGATTTTGGACCCTGTTTTCATGCGAAATGGCTAAAAGAATTGATTCACGTTTGTTACACGCAAACAGTGTCTCCTGTCATATGCTGAACTGGTCGCATTGTGGATTTGGCCTAAAACATGATTTTGGACAATGCTCATGGAACTCAGCTTAAAACGTACTTGCAGACTTGAAAACCCTTGCATATTGTAGATCGCGCCTGTCCTTCCAGTGCTGAACGAAAACCCATGATTTTGGACCCTGTTTTCATGCGAAATGGCTAAAAGAATTGATTCACGTTTGTTACACGCAAACAGTGTCTCCTGTCATATGCTGAACTGGTCGCATTGTGGATTTGGCCTAAAACATGATTTTGGACAATGCTCATGGAACTCAGCTTAAAACGTACTTGCAGACTTGAAAACCCTTGCATATTGTAGAGCGCGCCTGTCCTTCCAGTGCTGAACGAAAACCCATGATTTTGGACCCTGTTTTCATGCGAAATGGCTAAAAGAAATGATTCACGTTTGTTACACTCAAACAGTGTCTCCTGTCATATGCTGAACTGGTCGCATTGTGGATTTGGCCTAAAACATGATTTTGGACAATGCCTCATGGAACTCAGCTTAAAACGTACTTGCAGACTTGAAAACCCTTGCATATTGTAGAGCGCGCCTGTCCTTCCAGTGCTGAACGAAAACCCATGATTTTGGACCCTGTTTTCATGCGAAATGGCTAAAAGAATTGATTCACGTTTGTTACACGCAAACAGTGTCTCCTGTCATATGCTGAACTGGTCGCATTGTGGATTTGGCCTAAAACATGATTTTGGACAATGTTCATGGAACTCAGCTTAAAACGTACTTGCAGACTTGAAAACCCTTGCATATTGTAGAGCGCGCCTGTCCTTCCAGTGCTGAACGAAAACCCATGATTTTGGACCCTGTTTTCATGCGAAATGGCTAAAAGAATTGATTCACGTTTGTTACACGCAAACAGTGTCTCCTGTCATATGCTGAACTGGTCGCATTTTGGATTTGGCCTAAAAATGATTTTGGACAATGCTCATGGAACTCAGCTTAAAACGTACTTGCAGACTTGAAAACCCTTGCATATTGTAGATCGCGCCTGTCCTTCCAGTGCTGAACGAAAACCCATGATTTTGGACCCTGTTTTCATGCGAAATGGCTAAAAGAATTGATTCACGTTTGTTACACTCAAACAGTGTCTCCTGTCATATGCTGAACTGGTCGCATTGTGGATTTGGCCTAAAACATGATTTTGGACAATGTTCATGGAACTCAGCTTAAAACGTACTTGCAGACTTGAAAACCCTTGCATATTGTAGATCGCGCCTGTCCTTCCAGTGCTGAACGAAAACCCATGATTTTGGACCCTGTTTTCATGCGAAATGGCTAAAAAGAATTGATTCACGTTTGTTACACGCAAACAGTGTCTCCTGTCATATGCTGAACTGGTCGCATTGTGGATTTGGCCTAAAAACATGATTTTGGACAATGTTCATGGAACTCAGCTTAAAACGTACTTGCAGACTTGAAAACCCTTGCATATTGTAGAGCGCGCCTGTCCTTCCAGTGCTGAACGAAAACCCATGATTTTGGACCCTGTTTTCATGCGAAATGGCTAAAAGAATTGTTTCACGTTTGTTACACGCAAACAGTGTCTCCTGTCATATGCTGAACTGGTCGCATTGTGGATTTGGCCTAAAACATGATTTTGGACAATGCTCATGGAACTCAGCTTAAAACGTACTTGCAGACTTGAAAACCCTTGCCTATTGTAGAGCGCGCCTGTCCTTCCAGTGCTGAACGAAAACCCATGATTTTGGACCCTGTTTTCATGCGAAATGGCTAAAAGAATTGTTTCACGTTTGTTACACGCAAACAGTGTCTCCTGTCATATGCTGAACTGGTCGCATTGTGGATTTGGCCTAAAACATGATTTTGGACAATGCTCATGGAACTCAGCTTAAAACGTACTTGCAGACTTGAAAACCCTTGCATATTGTAGAGCGCGCCTGTCCTTCCAGTGCTGAACGAAAACCCATGATTTTGGACCCTGTTTTCATGCGAAATGGCTAAAAAGAATTGATTCACGTTTGTTACACGCAAACAGTGTCTCCTGTCATATGCTGAACTGGTCGCATTGTGGATTTGGCCTAAAACATGATTTTGGACAATGTTCATGGAACTCAGCTTAAAACGTACTTGCAGACTTGAAAACCCTTGCCTATTGTAGAGCGCGCCTGTCCTTCCAGTGCTGAACGAAAACCCATGATTTTGGACCCTGTTTTCATGCGAAATGGCTAAAAGAATTGATTCACGTTTGTTACACTCAAACAGTGTCTCCTGTCATATGCTGAACTGGTCGCATTGTGGATTTGGCCTAAAACATGATTTTGGACAATGTTCATGGAACTCAGCTTAAAACGTACTTGCAGACTTGAAAACCCTTGCATATTGTAGATCGCGCCTGTCCTTCCAGTGCTGAACGAAAACCCATGATTTTGGACCCTGTTTTCATGCGAAATGGCTAAAAGAATTGTTTCACGTTTGTTACACGCAAACAGTGTCTCCTGTCATATGCTGAACTGGTCGCATTGTGGATTTGGCCTAAAACATGATTTTGGACAATGCTCATGGAACTCAGCTTAAAACGTACTTGCAGACTTGAAAACCCTTGCATATTGTAGAGCGCGCCTGTCCTTCCAGTGCTGAACGAAAACCCATGATTTTGGACCCTGTTTTCATGCGAAATGGCTAAAAGAATTGATTCACGTTTGTTACACGCAAACAGTGTCTCCTGTCATATGCTGAACTGGTCGCATTGTGGATTTGGCCTAAAACATGATTTTGGACAATGTTCATGGAACTCAGCTTAAAACGTACTTGCAGACTTGAAAACCCTTGCATATTGTAGAGCGCGCCTGTCCTTCCAGTGCTGAACGAAAACCCATGATTTTGGACCCTGTTTTCATGCGAAATGGCTAAAAAGAATTGTTTCACGTTTGTTACACGCAAACAGTGTCTCCTGTCATATGCTGAACTGGTCGCATTGTGGATTTGGCCTAAAACATGATTTTGGACAATGCTCATGGAACTCAGCTTAAAACGTACTTGCAGACTTGAAAACCCTTGCATATTGTAGATCGCGCCTGTCCTTCCAGTGCTGAACGAAAACCCATGATTTTGGACCCTGTTTTCATGCGAAATGGCTAAAAGAATTGATTCACGTTTGTTACACGCAAACAGTGTCTCCTGTCATATGCTGAACTGGTCGCATTGTGGATTTGGCCTAAAACATGATTTTGGACAATGTTCATGGAACTCAGCTTAAAACGTACTTGCAGACTTGAAAACCCTTGCCTATTGTAGAGCGCGCCTGTCCTTCCAGTGCTGAACGAAAACCCATGATTTTGGACCCTGTTTTCATGCGAAATGGCTAAAAGAATTGTTTCACGTTTGTTACACTCAAACAGTGTCTCCTGTCATATGCTGAACTGGTCGCATTGTGGATTTGGCCTAAAACATGATTTTGGACAATGCTCATGGAACTCAGCTTAAAACGTACTTGCAGACTTGAAAACCCTTGCATATTGTAGAGCGCGCCTGTCCTTCCAGTGCTGAACGAAAACCCATGATTTTGGACCCTGTTTTCATGCGAAATGGCTAAAAGAATTGATTCACGTTTGTTACACGCAAACAGTGTCTCCTGTCATATGCTGAACTGGTCGCATTGTGGATTTGGCCTAAAACATGATTTTGGACAATGCTCATGGAACTCAGCTTAAAACGTACTTGCAGACTTGAAAACCCTTGCCTATTGTAGAGCGCGCCTGTCCTTCCAGTGCTGAACGAAAACCCATGATTTTGGACCCTGTTTTCATGCGAAATGGCTAAAAGAATTGTTTCACGTTTGTTACACGCAAACAGTGTCTCCTGTCATATGCTGAACTGGTCGCATTGTGGATTTGGCCTAAAACATGATTTTGGACAATGCTCATGGAACTCAGCTTAAAACGTACTTGCAGACTTGAAAACCCTTGCCTATTGTAGAGCGCGCCTGTCCTTCCAGTGCTGAACGAAAACCCATGATTTTGGACCCTGTTTTCATGCGAAATGGCTAAAAGAATTGATTCACGTTTGTTACACGCAAACAGTGTCTCCTGTCATATGCTGAACTGGTCGCATTGTGGATTTGGCCTAAAACATGATTTTGGACAATGCTCATGGAACTCAGCTTAAAACGTACTTGCAGACTTGAAAACCCTTGCCTATTGTAGATCGCGCCTGTCCTTCCAGTGCTGAACGAAAACCCATGATTTTGGACCCTGTTTTCATGCGAAATGGCTAAAAGAATTGATTCACGTTTGTTACACGCAAACAGTGTCTCCTGTCATATGCTGAACTGGTCGCATTGTGGATTTGGCCTAAAACATGATTTTGGACAATGCTCATGGAACTCAGCTTAAAACGTACTTGCAGACTTGAAAACCCTTGCATATTGTAGAGCGCGCCTGTCCTTCCAGTGCTGAACGAAAACCCATGATTTTGGACCCTGTTTTCATGCGAAATGGCTAAAAGAATTGTTTCACGTTTGTTACACGCAAACAGTGTCTCCTGTCATATGCTGAACTGGTCGCATTGTGGATTTGGCCTAAAACATGATTTTGGACAATGTTCATGGAACTCAGCTTAAAACGTACTTGCAGACTTGAAAACCCTTGCATATTGTAGATCGCGCCTGTCCTTCCAGTGCTGAACGAAAACCCATGATTTTGGACCCTGTTTTCATGCGAAATGGCTAAAAGAATTGATTCACGTTTGTTACACGCAAACAGTGTCTCCTGTCATATGCTGAACTGGTCGCATTGTGGATTTGGCCTAAAACATGATTTTGGACAATGCTCATGGAACTCAGCTTAAAACGTACTTGCAGACTTGAAAACCCTTGCATATTGTAGAGCGCGCCTGTCCTTCCAGTGCTGAACGAAAACCCATGATTTTGGACCCTGTTTTCATGCGAAATGGCTAAAAAGAATTGTTTCACGTTTGTTACACTCAAACAGTGTCTCCTGTCATATGCTGAACTGGTCGCATTGTGGATTTGGCCTAAAACATGATTTTGGACAATGTTCATGGAACTCAGCTTAAAACGTACTTGCAGACTTGAAAACCCTTGCATATTGTAGAGCGCGCCTGTCCTTCCAGTGCTGAACGAAAACCCATGATTTTGGACCCTGTTTTCATGCGAAATGGCTAAAAGAATTGTTTCACGTTTGTTACACTCAAACAGTGTCTCCTGTCATATGCTGAACTGGTCGCATTGTGGATTTGGCCTAAAACATGATTTTGGACAATGCTCATGGAACTCAGCTTAAAACGTACTTGCAGACTTGAAAACCCTTGCATATTGTAGATCGCGCCTGTCCTTCCAGTGCTGAACGAAAACCCATGATTTTGGACCCTGTTTTCATGCGAAATGGCTAAAAGAATTGATTCACGTTTGTTACACGCAAACAGTGTCTCCTGTCATATGCTGAACTGGTCGCATTGTGGATTTGGCCTAAAACATGATTTTGGACAATGCTCATGGAACTCAGCTTAAAACGTACTTGCAGACTTGAAAACCCTTGCCTATTGTAGAGCGCGCCTGTCCTTCCAGTGCTGAACGAAAACCCATGATTTTGGACCCTGTTTTCATGCGAAATGGCTAAAAGGAATGTTTCACGTTTGTTACACTCAAACAGTGTCTCCTGTCATATGCTGAACTGGTCGCATTTTGGATTTGGCCTAAAAATGATTTTGGACAATGCTCATGGAACTCAGCTTAAAACGTACTTGCAGACTTGAAAACCCTTGCATATTGTAGATCGCGCCTGTCCTTCCAGTGCTGAACGAAAACCCATGATTTTGGACCCTGTTTTCATGCGAAATGGCTAAAAGAATTGATTCACGTTTGTTACACGCAAACAGTGTCTCCTGTCATATGCTGAACTGGTCGCATTGTGGATTTGGCCTAAAACATGATTTTGGACAATGCTCATGGAACTCAGCTTAAAACGTACTTGCAGACTTGAAAACCCTTGCCTATTGTAGAGCGCGCCTGTCCTTCCAGTGCTGAACGAAAACCCATGATTTTGGACCCTGTTTTCATGCGAAATGGCTAAAAGAAATGTTCACGTTTGTTACACTCAAACAGTGTCTCCTGTCATATGCTGAACTGGTCGCATTGTGGATTTGGCCTAAAACATGATTTTGGACAATGCTCATGGAACTCAGCTTAAAACGTACTTGCAGACTTGAAAACCCTTGCCTATTGTAGAGCGCGCCTGTCCTTCCAGTGCTGAACGAAAACCCATGATTTTGGACCCTGTTTTCATGCGAAATGGCTAAAAGAATTGATTCACGTTTGTTACACGCAAACAGTGTCTCCTGTCATATGCTGAACTGGTCGCATTGTGGATTTGGCCTAAAACATGATTTTGGACAATGCTCATGGAACTCAGCTTAAAACGTACTTGCAGACTTGAAAACCCTTGCATATTGTAGAGCGCGCCTGTCCTTCCAGTGCTGAACGAAAACCCATGATTTTGGACCCTGTTTTCATGCGAAATGGCTAAAAGAATTGATTTCACGTTTGTTACACGCAAACAGTGTCTCCTGTCATATGCTGAACTGGTCGCATTGTGGATTTGGCCTAAAACATGATTTTGGACAATGCTCATGGAACTCAGCTTAAAACGTACTTGCAGACTTGAAAACCCTTGCCTATTGTAGAGCGCGCCTGTCCTTCCAGTGCTGAACGAAAACCCATGATTTTGGACCCTGTTTTCATGCGAAATGGCTAAAAGAATTGTTTCACGTTTGTTACACTCAAACAGTGTCTCCTGTCATATGCTGAACTGGTCGCATTTTTTGATTTGGCCTAAAACATGATTTTGGACAATGTTCATGGAACTCAGCTTAAAACGTACTTGCAGACTTGAAAACCCTTGCATATTGTAGATCAAGCCTGTCCTTCCAGTGCTGAACGAAAACCCATGATTTTGGACCCTGTTTTCATGCGAAATGGCTAAAAGAATTTATTCACGTTTGTTACACGTAAACAGTGTCTCCTGTCATATGCTGAACTGGTCGCATTGTGGATTTGGCCTAAAACATGATTTTGGACAATGCTCATGGAACTCAGCTTAAAACGTACTTGCAGACTTGAAAACCCTTGCATATTGTAGAGCGCGCCTGTCCTTCCAGTGCTGAACGAAAACCCATGATTTTGGACCCTGTTTTCATGCGAAATGGCTAAAAGAAATGTTTCACGTTTGTTACACGCAAACAGTGTCTCCTGTCATATGCTGAACTGGTCGCATTGTGGATTTGGCCTAAAACATGATTTTGGACAATGCTCATGGAACTCAGCTTAAAACGTACTTGCAGACTTGAAAACCCTTGCATATTGTAGATCGCGCCTGTCCTTCCAGTGCTGAACGAAAACCCATGATTTTGGACCCTGTTTTCATGCGAAATGGCTAAAAGAATTGATTCACGTTTGTTACACGCAAACAGTGTCTCCTGTCATATGCTGAACTGGTCGCATTGTGGATTTGGCCTAAAACATGATTTTGGACAATGCTCATGGAACTCAGCTTAAAACGTACTTGCAGACTTGAAAACCCTTGCATATTGTAGAGCGCGCCTGTCCTTCCAGTGCTGAACGAAAACCCATGATTTTGGACCCTGTTTTCATGCGAAATGGCTAAAAGAATTGTTTCACGTTTGTTACACGCAAACAGTGTCTCCTGTCATATGCTGAACTGGTCGCATTGTGGATTTGGCCTAAAACATGATTTTGGACAATGTTCATGGAACTCAGCTTAAAACGTACTTGCAGACTTGAAAACCCTTGCATATTGTAGAGCGCGCCTGTCCTTCCAGTGCTGAACGAAAACCCATGATTTTGGACCCTGTTTTCATGCGAAATGGCTAAAAGAATTGATTCACGTTTGTTACACGCAAACAGTGTCTCCTGTCATATGCTGAACTGGTCGCATTGTGGATTTGGCCTAAAACATGATTTTGGACAATGCTCATGGAACTCAGCTTAAAACGTACTTGCAGACTTGAAAACCCTTGCATATTGTAGAGCGCGCCTGTCCTTCCAGTGCTGAACGAAAACCCATGATTTTGGACCCTGTTTTCATGCGAAATGGCTAAAAAGAATTGATTCACGTTTGTTACACGCAAACAGTGTCTCCTGTCATATGCTGAACTGGTCGCATTGTGGATTTGGCCTAAAACATGATTTTGGACAATGCTCATGGAACTCAGCTTAAAACGTACTTGCAGACTTGAAAACCCTTGCATATTGTAGAGCGCGCCTGTCCTTCCAGTGCTGAACGAAAACCCATGATTTTGGACCCTGTTTTCATGCGAAATGGCTAAAAGAATTGTTTCACGTTTGTTACACTCAAACAGTGTCTCCTGTCATATGCTGAACTGGTCGCATTGTGGATTTGGCCTAAAACATGATTTTGGACAATGCTCATGGAACTCAGCTTAAAACGTACTTGCAGACTTGAAAACCCTTGCATATTGTAGAGCGCGCCTGTCCTTCCAGTGCTGAACGAAAACCCATGATTTTGGACCCTGTTTTCATGCGAAATGGCTAAAAGAATTGATTCACGTTTGTTACACGCAAACAGTGTCTCCTGTCATATGCTGAACTGGTCGCATTGTGGATTTGGCCTAAAACATGATTTTGGACAATGTTCATGGAACTCAGCTTAAAACGTACTTGCAGACTTGAAAACCCTTGCCTATTGTAGAGCGCGCCTGTCCTTCCAGTGCTGAACGAAAACCCATGATTTTGGACCCTGTTTTCATGCGAAATGGCTAAAAGAAATGATTCACGTTTGTTACACGCAAACAGTGTCTCCTGTCATATGCTGAACTGGTCGCATTGTGGATTTGGCCTAAAACATGATTTTGGACAATGCTCATGGAACTCAGCTTAAAACGTACTTGCAGACTTGAAAACCCTTGCCTATTGTAGAGCGCGCCTGTCCTTCCAGTGCTGAACGAAAACCCATGATTTTGGACCCTGTTTTCATGCGAAATGGCTAAAAGAATTGATTCACGTTTGTTACACGCAAACAGTGTCTCCTGTCATATGCTGAACTGGTCGCATTGTGGATTTGGCCTAAAACATGATTTTGGACAATGCTCATGGAACTCAGCTTAAAACGTACTTGCAGACTTGAAAACCCTTGCCTATTGTAGATCGCGCCTGTCCTTCCAGTGCTGAACGAAAACCCATGATTTTGGACCCTGTTTTCATGCGAAATGGCTACAAAAAATGTTTCACGTTTGTTACACTCAAACAGTGTCTCCTGTCATATGCTGAACTGGTCGCATTTTGGATTTGGCCTAAAACATGATTTTGGACAATGCTCATGGAACTCAGCTTAAAACGTACTTGCAGACTTGAAAACCCTTGCATATTGTAGATCGCGCCTGTCCTTCCAGTGCTGAACGAAAACCCATGATTTTGGACCCTGTTTTCATGCGAAATGGCTAAAAGAATTGATTCACGTTTGTTACACGCAAACAGTGTCTCCTGTCATATGCTGAACTGGTCGCATTGTGGATTTGGCCTAAAACATGATTTTGGACAATGCTCATGGAACTCAGCTTAAAACGTACTTGCAGACTTGAAAACCCTTGCATATTGTAGAGCGCGCCTGTCCTTCCAGTGCTGAACGAAAACCCATGATTTTGGACCCTGTTTTCATGCGAAATGGCTAAAAGAATTGATTCACGTTTGTTACACTCAAACAGTGTCTCCTGTCATATGCTGAACTGGTCGCATTGTGGATTTGGCCTAAAACATGATTTTGGACAATGCTCATGGAACTCAGCTTAAAACGTACTTGCAGACTTGAAAACCCTTGCATATTGTAGATCGCGCCTGTCCTTCCAGTGCTGAACGAAAACCCATGATTTTGGACCCTGTTTTCATGCGAAATGGCTAAAAGAAATGTTTCACGTTTGTTACACGCAAACAGTGTCTCCTGTCATATGCTGAACTGGTCGCATTGTGGATTTGGCCTAAAACATGATTTTGGACAATGCTCATGGAACTCAGCTTAAAACGTACTTGCAGACTTGAAAACCCTTGCATATTGTAGAGCGCGCCTGTCCTTCCAGTGCTGAACGAAAACCCATGATTTTGGACCCTGTTTTCATGCGAAATGGCTAAAAGAATTGATTCACGTTTGTTACACGCAAACAGTGTCTCCTGTCATATGCTGAACTGGTCGCATTGTGGATTTGGCCTAAAACATGATTTTGGACAATGCTCATGGAACTCAGCTTAAAACGTACTTGCAGACTTGAAAACCCTTGCCTATTGTAGAGCGCGCCTGTCCTTCCAGTGCTGAACGAAAACCCATGATTTTGGACCCTGTTTTCATGCGAAATGGCTAAAAGAATTGTTTCACGTTTGTTACACTCAAACAGTGTCTCCTGTCATATGCTGAACTGGTCGCATTGTGGATTTGGCCTAAAACATGATTTTGGACAATGTTCATGGAACTCAGCTTAAAACGTACTTGCAGACTTGAAAACCCTTGCCTATTGTAGATCGCGCCTGTCCTTCCAGTGCTGAACGAAAACCCATGATTTTGGACCCTGTTTTCATGCGAAATGGCTAAAAGAATTGATTCAAGTTTGTTACACTCAAACAGTGTCTCCTGTCATATGCTGAACTGGTCGCATTGTGGATTTGGCCTAAAACATGATTTTGGACAATGTTCATGGAACTCAGCTTAAAACGTACTTGCAGACTTGAAAACCCTTGCCTATTGTAGAGCGCGCCTGTCCTTCCAGTGCTGAACGAAAACCCATGATTTTGGACCCTGTTTTCATGCGAAATGGCTAAAAGAATTGTTTCACGTTTGTTACACGCAAACAGTGTCTCCTGTCATATGCTGAACTGGTCGCATTGTGGATTTGGCCTAAAACATGATTTTGGACAATGCTCATGGAACTCAGCTTAAAACGTACTTGCAGACTTGAAAACCCTTGCATATTGTAGAGCGCGCCTGTCCTTCCAGTGCTGAACGAAAACCCATGATTTTGGACCCTGTTTTCATGCGAAATGGCTAAAAGAATTGTTTCACGTTTGTTACACGCAAACAGTGTCTCCTGTCATATGCTGAACTGGTCGCATTGTGGATTTGGCCTAAAACATGATTTTGGACAATGCTCATGGAACTCAGCTTAAAACGTACTTGCAGACTTGAAAACCCTTGCCTATTGTAGAGCGCGCCTGTCCTTCCAGTGCTGAACGAAAACCCATGATTTTGGACCCTGTTTTCATGCGAAATGGCTAAAAGAATTGTTTCACGTTTGTTACACGCAAACAGTGTCTCCTGTCATATGCTGAACTGGTCGCATTGTGGATTTGGCCTAAAACATGATTTTGGACAATGCTCATGGAACTCAGCTTAAAACGTACTTGCAGACTTGAAAACCCTTGCCTATTGTAGAGCGCGCCTGTCCTTCCAGTGCTGAACGAAAACCCATGATTTTGGACCCTGTTTTCATGCGAAATGGCTAAAAGAATTGATTCACGTTTGTTACACGCAAACAGTGTCTCCTGTCATATGCTGAACTGGTCGCATTGTGGATTTGGCCTAAAACATGATTTTGGACAATGCTCATGGAACTCAGCTTAAAACGTACTTGCAGACTTGAAAACCCTTGCCTATTGTAGAGCGCGCCTGTCCTTCCAGTGCTGAACGAAAACCCATGATTTTGGACCCTGTTTTCATGCGAAATGGCTAAAAGAATTGTTTCACGTTTGTTACACTCAAACAGTGTCTCCTGTCATATGCTGAACTGGTCGCATTGTGGATTTGGCCTAAAACATGATTTTGGACAATGCTCATGGAACTCAGCTTAAAACGTACTTGCAGACTTGAAAACCCTTGCCTATTGTAGAGCGCGCCTGTACTTCCAGTGCTGAACAAAAAACCCATGATTTTGGACCCTGTTTTCATGCGAAATGGCTAAAAGAATTGATTCACGTTTGTTACACGCAAACAGTGTCTCCTGTCATATGCTGAACTGGTCGCATTGTGGATTTGGCCTAAAACATGATTTTGGACAATGCTCATGGAACTCAGCTTAAAACGTACTTGCAGACTTGAAAACCCTTGCCTATTGTAGAGCGCGCCTGTCCTTCCAGTGCTGAACGAAAACCCATGATTTTGGACCCTGTTTTCATGCGAAATGGCTAAAAGAATTGTTTCACGTTTGTTACACTCAAACAGTGTCTCCTGTCATATGCTGAACTGGTCGCATTGTGGATTTGGCCTAAAACATGATTTTGGACAATGCTCATGGAACTCAGCTTAAAACGTACTTGCAGACTTGAAAACCCTTGCCTATTGTAGAGCGCGCCTGTCCTTCCAGTGCTGAACGAAAACCCATGATTTTGGACCCTGTTTTCATGCGAAATGGCTAAAAGAATTGTTCACGTTTGTTACACTCAAACAGTGTCTCCTGTCATATGCTGAACTGGTCGCATTGTGGATTTGGCCTAAAACATGATTTTGGACAATGCTCATGGAACTCAGCTTAAAACGTACTTGCAGACTTGAAAACCCTTGCATATTGTAGATCGCGCCTGTCCTTCCAGTGCTGAACGAAAACCCATGATTTTGGACCCTGTTTTCATGCGAAATGGCTAAAAGAAATGTTTCACGTTTGTTACACTCAAACAGTGTCTCCTGTCATATGCTGAACTGGTCGCATTGTGGATTTGGCCTAAAACATGATTTTGGACAATGCTCATGGAACTCAGCTTAAAACGTACTTGCAGACTTGAAAACCCTTGCATATTGTAGATCGCGCCTGTCCTTCCAGTGCTGAACGAAAACCCATGATTTTGGACCCTGTTTTCATGCGAAATGGCTACAAAAAATGTTTCACGTTTGTTACACGCAAACAGTGTCTCCTGTCATGTGCTGAACTGGTCGCATTGTGGATTTGGCCTAAAACATGATTTTGGACAATGCTCATGGAACTCAGCTTAAAACGTACTTGCAGACTTGAAAACCCTTGCATATTGTAGAGCGCGCCTGTCCTTCCAGTGCTGAACGAAAACCCATGATTTTGGACCCTGTTTTCATGCGAAATGGCTAAAAGAAATGTTTCACGTTTGTTACACTCAAACAGTGTCTCCTGTCATATGCTGAACTGGTCGCATTGTGGATTTGGCCTAAAACATGATTTTGGACAATGTTCATGGAACTCAGCTTAAAACGTACTTGCAGACTTGAAAACCCTTGCATATTGTAGATCGCGCCTGTCCTTCCAGTGCTGAACGAAAACCCATGATTTTGGACCCTGTTTTCATGCGAAATGGCTAAAAGAATTGATTCACGTTTGTTACACGCAAACAGTGTCTCCTGTCATATGCTGAACTGGTCGCATTGTGGATTTGGCCTAAAACATGATTTTGGACAATGCTCATGGAACTCAGCTTAAAACGTACTTGCAGACTTGAAAACCCTTGCCTATTGTAGAGCGCGCCTGTCCTTCCAGTGCTGAACGAAAACCCATGATTTTGGACCCTGTTTTCATGCGAAATGGCTAAAAGAATTGTTTCACGTTTGTTACACTCAAACAGTGTCTCCTGTCATATGCTGAACTGGTCGCATTGTGGATTTGGCCTAAAACATGATTTTGGACAATGCTCATGGAACTCAGCTTAAAAACGTACTTGCAGACTTGAAAACCCTTGCCTATTGTAGAGCGCGCCTGTCCTTCCAGTGCTGAACGAAAACCCATGATTTTGGACCCTGTTTTCATGCGAAATGGCTAAAAAGAATTGATTCACGTTTGTTACACTCAAACAGTGTCTCCTGTCATATGCTGAACTGGTCGCATTGTGGATTTGGCCTAAAACATGATTTTGGACAATGTTCATGGAACTCAGCTTAAAACGTACTTGCAGACTTGAAAACCCTTGCATATTGTAGATCGCGCCTGTCCTTCCAGTGCTGAACGAAAACCCATGATTTTGGACCCTGTTTTCATGCGAAATGGCTAAAAGAATTGATTCACGTTTGTTACACTCAAACAGTGTCTCCTGTCATATGCTGAACTGGTCGCATTGTGGATTTGGCCTAAAACATGATTTTGGACAATGTTCATGGAACTCAGCTTAAAACGTACTTGCAGACTTGAAAACCCTTGCATATTGTAGAGCGCGCCTGTCCTTCCAGTGCTGAACGAAAACCCATGATTTTGGACCCTGTTTTCATGCGAAATGGCTAAAAGAATTGTTTCACGTTTGTTACACGCAAACAGTGTCTCCTGTCATATGCTGAACTGGTCGCATTGTGGATTTGGCCTAAAACATGATTTTGGACAATGTTCATGGAACTCAGCTTAAAACGTACTTGCAGACTTGAAAACCCTTGCATATTGTAGATCGCGCCTGTCCTTCCAGTGCTGAACGAAAACCCATGATTTTGGACCCTGTTTTCATGCGAAATGGCTAAAAGAATTGTTTCACGTTTGTTACACTCAAACAGTGTCTCCTGTCATATGCTGAACTGGTCGCATTGTGGATTTGGCCTAAAACATGATTTTGGACAATGTTCATGGAACTCAGCTTAAAACGTACTTGCAGACTTGAAAACCCTTGCCTATTGTAGAGCGCGCCTGTCCTTCCAGTGCTGAACGAAAACCCATGATTTTGGACCCTGTTTTCATGCGAAATGGCTAAAAGAATTGTTTCACGTTTGTTACACTCAAACAGTGTCTCCTGTCATATGCTGAACTGGTCGCATTGTGGATTTGGGTTAAAACATGATTTTGGACAATGTTCATGGAACTCAGCTTAAAACGTACTTGCAGACTTGAAAACCCTTGCATATTGTAGATCGCGCCTGTCCTTCCAGTGCTGAACGAAAACCCATGATTTTGGACCCTGTTTTCATGCGAAATGGCTAAAAGAATTGTTTCACGTTTGTTACACGCAAACAGTGTCTCCTGTCATATGCTGAACTGGTCGCATTGTGGATTTGGCTTAAAACATGATTTTGGACAATGTTCATGGAACTCAGCTTAAAACGTACTTGCAGACTTGAAAACCCTTGCCTATTGTAGATCGCGCCTGTCCTTCCAGTGCTGAACGAAAACCCATGATTTTGGACCCTGTTTTCATGCGAAATGGCTAAAAGAATTGTTTCACGTTTGTTACACGCAAACAGTGTCTCCTGTCATATGCTGAACTGGTCGCATTGTGGATTTGGCCTAAAACATGATTTTGGACAATGTTCATGGAACTCAGCTTAAAACGTACTTGCAGACTTGAAAACCCTTGCATATTGTAGATCGCGCCTGTCCTTCCAGTGCTGAACGAAAACCCATGATTTTGGACCCTGTTTTCATGCGAAATGGCTAAAAGATGTGATTAACGAAACAGAACCCCTAACAGTGTCTCCTGTCATATGCTGAACTGGTCGCATTGTGGATTTGGCCTAAAACATGATTTTGGACAATGTTCATGGAACTCAGCTTAAAACGTACTTGCAGACTTGAAAACCCTTGCCTATTGTAGAGCGCGCCTGTCCTTCCAGTGCTGAACGAAAACCCATGATTTTGGACCCTGTTTTCATGCGAAATGGCTAAAAGAATTGATTCACGTTTGTTACACGCAAACAGTGTCTCCTGTCATATGCTGAACTGGTCGCATTGTGGATTTGGCCTAAAACATGATTTTGGACAATGCTCATGGAACTCAGCTTAAAACGTACTTGCAGACTTGAAAACCCTTGCCTATTGTAGAGCGCGCCTGTCCTTCCAGTGCTGAACGAAAACCCATGATTTTGGACCCTGTTTTCATGCGAAATGGCTAAAAGAATTGATTCACGTTTGTTACACTCAAACAGTGTCTCCTGTCATATGCTGAACTGGTCGCATTGTGGATTTGGCCTAAAACATGATTTTGGACAATGTTCATGGAACTCAGCTTAAAACGTACTTGCAGACTTGAAAACCCTTGCCTATTGTAGAGCGCGCCTGTCCTTCCAGTGCTGAACGAAAACCCATGATTTTGGACCCTGTTTTCATGCGAAATGGCTAAAAGAATTGATTCACGTTTGTTACACGCAAACAGTGTCTCCTGTCATATGCTGAACTGGTCGCATTGTGGATTTGGCCTAAAACATGATTTTGGACAATGCTCATGGAACTCAGCTTAAAACGTACTTGCAGACTTGAAAACCCTTGCCTATTGTAGAGCGCGCCTGTCCTTCCAGTGCTGAACGAAAACCCATGATTTTGGACCCTGTTTTCATGCGAAATGGCTAAAAGAATTGATTCACGTTTGTTACACGCAAACAGTGTCTCCTGTCATATGCTGAACTGGTCGCATTGTGGATTTGGGTTAAAACATGATTTTGGACAATGTTCATGGAACTCAGCTTAAAACGTACTTGCAGACTTGAAAACCCTTGCCCTCCTGTCATATGCTGAACTGGTCGCATTGTGGATTTGGCCTATAACATGATTTTAGAAAATATTCATTGAAAAAAGCTTTTAAAAAAATCACATTTGAAAACTCTTGTATGTTGTATTCTACATATGTCCTACTAGTGCTGAACGTAAAAAAAATTGTTTAGACCCTTTTCATGCAAAATGTATAAAAATATTTTTCTTGTTTGTTATAAAGAACTTTGTATCCCTTCATATGCCGTACTAGTTGCATTGTGGATTTTGCCTAAAACATGATTTTAGACAATATTCATTGAAAAAAGCTTTTAAAACAATCACATTTGAAAAAAATATTTTAGACCCTTTTCATGCAAAATGTATAAAAAAATATTTTCTTGTTTGTTATAAAGAACTTTGTATCCCTTCATATGCCGAACTAGTTGCATTGTGGATTTTGCCTAAAACATGATTTTAGAAAATATTCATTGAAAAAAGCTTTTTAAAAAATCACATTTGAAAACCCTTGTATGTTCAATTCTACATATGTCCTTCAAAAAATATTTTAGACCCTTTTCATGCAAAATGTATAATAAATATTTTTCTCTTTTGTTATAAAGAACTTTGTATCCCTTCATATGCCGAACTAGTTGCATTGTGGATTTTGCATAAAACATGATTTAAAAAAATATTCATTGAAAAAAGCTTTTAAAAAAATCACATTTAAAAAAAATATTTTAGACCGTTTTCATGCAAAATGTATAAAAAATATTTTTCTTGTTTGTTATAAAGAACTTTGTATCCCTTCATATGCCAAACTAGTTCCATTGTGGATTTTGACTAAAACATGATTTTAGACAATGTTCATTGAAAAAAGCTTTTTAAAAAATTACATTTCAAAACCCTTGTATGTTGTATTCTACATATGTCCTTCTAGTGCTGAACGTTAAAAAATATTTTAGACCCTTTTCATGCAAAATGTATGAAAAAATTGTTCTTGTTTGTTATAAAGAACTTTGTATCCCTTCATATGCCGAACTAGTTGCATTGTGGATTTTGCCTAAAACATGATTTTAGACAATATTAATTGAAAAAAGCTTTAAAAAAAATCACATAAAAAAAATATTTTAGATCCTTTTCATGCAAAATGTATAATAAATATTTTTCTTGTTTGTTATAAAGAACTTTTTATCCCTTCATGTGCCGAACTAGTTGCATTGTGGATTTTGCCTAAAACATGATTTTAGAAAATATTCATTGAAAAAAGCATTTAAAAAAATCACATTTGAAAACTCTTGTATGTTGTATTCTACATATGTCCTTCTAGTGCTGAACGTTAAAAAAATATTTTAGACCCTTTTCATGCAAAATGTATAAAAAATATTTTTCTCGTTTTTTATAAAAAAAACGTTGTATCCCTTCATATGCCGAACTAGTTGCATTGTGGATTTTGCCTAAAACATGATTTTAGAAAATATTCATTGAAAAAAGCTTTTTTTTAAATTACATTTGAAAACCCTTGTATGTTGAATTCTACATATGTCCTTCTAGTGCTGAACGATAAAAAAATATTTTAGACCCTTTTCATGCAAAATGTATAATAAATATTTTTCTCTTTTGTTATAAAGAACTTTGTATCCCTTCATATGCCGAACTAGTTGCATTGTGGATTTTGCATAAAACATGATTTAAAAAAATATTCATTGAAAAAAGCTTTAAAAAAAATCACATTTAAAAAAAATATTTTTGACCCTTTTCATGCAAAATGTATAAAAAATATTTTTCTTGTTTGTTATAAAGAACTTTGTATCCCTTCATATGCCGAAGTAGTTCCATTGTGGATTTTGACTAAAACATGATTTTAGACAATATTCATTGAAAAATGCTTTAAAAAAAATCGACTGGTGGACTGACTGTTCTCAATGTGTGTGATGTAAATGTGGATGTGTATGATGATGCCAAAACAAACATTTTCATCCTGGATGGACAATGATAGTGGGGAAAAAAAGTATTTAGTCAGCCACCAATTGTGCAAGTTCTCCCACTTAAAAAGATGAGTGAGGCCAGTAATTTTCATCATAGGTACACGTCAACTATGACAGACAAATTGAGGAGAAAAAAATCCAGAAAATCACATTGTAGGATTTTTAATGAATTTATTTGCAAATTATGGTTGAAAATAAGTATTTGGTCACCTACAAACAAGCAAGATTTCTGGTTCTCACAGACCTGTAACTTCTTCTTTAAGAGGCTCCTCTGTCCTCCACTCGTTACCTGTATTAATGGCACCTGTTTGAACTTGTTGTCAGTATAAAAGACCTGTCCACAACCTCAAACAGTCACACTCCAAACTCCACTATGGCCAAGACCAAAGAGCTGTCAAAGGACACCAGAAACAAAATTGTAGACCTGCACCAGGCTGGGAAGACTGAATCTGCAATAGGTAAGCAGCTTGTTTTGAAGAAATCAACTGTGGGAGCAATTATTAGGAAATGGAAGACATACAAGACCACTGATAATCTCCCTCGATCTGGGGCTCCACGCAAGACCTCACCCCGTGGGGTCAAAATGATCACAAGAACGGTGAGCAAAAATCCCAGAACCACACGGGGGGACCTAGTGAATGACCTGCAGAGAGCTGGGACCAAAGTAACAAAGCCTACCATCAGTAACACACTACGCCGCCAGGGACTCAAATCCTGCAGTGCCAGACGTTTGACCTGTGTCATTGCCAACAAAGGGTATATAACAAAGTATTGAGTAACTTTTGTAATTGACCAAATACTTGTTTTCCACCATAATTTGCAAATAAATTCATTAAAAATCCCACAATGTGATTTTCTGGAAAAAAAAATCTCATTTTGTCTGTCATAGTTGACGTGTACCTATGATGAAAATTACAGGCCTCTCATCTTTTTAAGTGGGAGAACTTGCACAATTGGTGGCTGACTAAATACGTTTCCCCCCCACTGTATATATTCTATTCTATTCTATTGTAGGTTTCGGCACCCAGGGGAAACAATCCCGCCACTGGGGAAGCGGTGGTGGGAAATGTTCAGGAGGAGGCACATGATCCTGAGCATGAGGAGGCCGGACACCCAGGACAGGGGGAGTGCTGAGTGTGCCACACGTCCGACGACGGACACCTTCTTCGCTTCTTATGAGAAGCACTTGGAGGAGAGTGGGTTGAGGGAGAAACCCAGACAAATCTATAACTGCGATGAGTCTGGGTTTCGTAGCGACCAGAGCAGGCACAAAGTGCTGGCTCCCCGGGCGCAAAACACGTGTACCAGCAGGCTCCTGGGACCAAGGAGCACATCACAGTGCTGGCCTGCTTCAACGCAGCTGGGGAGGACGTTTCCCCGGTGGCCACTACACACTGGGAGGCCCCCCCCCAAGCCTTGGCTAGCAGTGGCTACATTGACGGGGACCTGTTCAGGAAGAGGTTTCTGCACTTCTTTAAGCATGCAGTGAAGGAGCGCCTTCTCCTCTTCGATGGGCACAAGAGCCACATGGACCCGGAGGTGCTCGCGGCGGCACTAAGGGAAGGGGTTATACTTCTTTGTCTTCCACCACACTGCACCCGTGTCCTGCAGCCGCTGGACGTGGCATACTTTGGCCCTTTAAAGGCTGAGTTCTCCGAGGTAGCTGGAGACCTTAGCCATTTTGACCACTCCTACATGGTAAACAAATCAGACTTTGCCAGAGTATTTCGCTACTCGTACCAGCGATGCAAGGACATGCGCTATGTGGTGGAAGGGTTTAAGAAGTGTGCCCTCTTCCCTTCTTGACCCTTCAGCCATTAAAGGGTCCCGTTTAATGTTGTCTCGGTCCCTACTGAGTCCCACCACCGCCTCTCCTGGAACCAGCAGCACTGTGCCATCTGTCAGCGCCTCCTCCCCAGCGACCGCAGGAGGACCCTCAGCCGCATCTCCAGTCCCAGTCCCTGCTCCAGTCCCAGCCCCATCTCCAGTCCCAGTCCCTGCTCCAGTCCCAGCCCTAGCTCTAGAAGAGCACCCCCTAATAGAGGGTGGGCTGATAGCGAAGGACCTGGGGCACATCCTTACTGTCCTGAAGTATCGGCTGGACCGATACAGAAGAGTCGCTGTGGTCGCCACGTGCCTCACCGGGGAGGAATACACGCGCCGGTGGCAGGAGAGGGGTGAGAAGGAGAGGGGAAAGAGCGTCGGGCAGCCCTCAGAACACAGAGGGCACAGGAGAGGGCTGCCGTGGATGAGACCATTGGCGCCATCGCCTCTGCAGGACCCCCTGCTGGAACCACTCCTGACAGCTGTATCACCACTGCCAGTGCCTCCCGGTGTGCAACACCTGTAGGAGCCGCCGGAGTCCCCAGCTGCAGAAGGCCACGTGCCTACTCTCCCGGCCACACCGTCGTCGGCCCCTCAACCCCACCGTTACAAACACCGGCTCCTCCAAGCCATCGTCGGCGGTTTTGTCCACCGCCACCGCGATGCACACCCCCACCCTGTCTGTCACCACCAACACGGCCTCCTCTGGACCAACTGCCTCCTCAGACTCCCCTGGTCACACCACCGTAGCGGCCTCGTCTGGTGTCCCTGGCCCCCTGCAATTTGAATACCGCCACCTCCACAGGTAAACGCGTGTTAAATTACGTAAAAATGACTGTTTGTTATCTGTTTTATACAACAGCAATGTAAACAACAGAATCTATCTTTACATATCTACAGTGCATAGCACCAGCCCTCAAGTCATCTCCACCTCCTCCAAAACCTCTGCGGCTTCCTCCAGAGGTGTTGGTGTAAAAAAGTGGAAAAGGGTTTTCATGAAACATGCTCTGTCTAACAGTACTTTTTCTCAAACTGCAGCACAGAAAAGGAAGAGAAAAGCTCCACCGGTCACGTCGGTCACGCCACCCATGGCACCGCTCTCAGGTACTTCATCTGTTTTTCTCTCTCTCTCTCAGTTGTATCAATTACTATTGTTGCTGAAGAACTTCTACATTTTGTAAAACCATATTAATCCATTTGTATTATTTGGTATAAAAGAAGACCACCTGCTGTGCTCGCTGCGGGGAGCGTGATCCGCCTGCAAGCTCCTCTCAGGAGTGTAGATCCGAGGTGCCATGGTTGTGCTGTGACTTCTGTCAGCACTGGTTCCACTGCAGGTGTGTGCAGTGGGATCAAGAGGTAGCGGTGTAGCTGGAATATTATTGTGATTTTTGTGACAATATAGGGATGGAGGTCGAGATTTAATTGTTTGTGTTCATATGAAATTATTTATTTGTACAAAAAAGAAAAGTCTAAAATGTAAATATATATATATATATATATATATATATATATATATATATATATATATATATATATATATATATATTTATGGAACCACTCTTGTGTAGTTCTTCCTTTACTCTCCAAGTGCATCTCTGCAACAAACTCCAAGTGTTTTCATTGTTTATGTCAATGCACATAACTGAAAATAAAGGTTTATTTGATGTAAATTATTAATACTCATATTTTAGAATTCAACTGTTATCTACTTTCTCAAAACATAAGATGAATCTGTAAAACAAATGATGAGACATTATTTGGTTATAACACTGAATATGTAGGTGATGGACCATTTTTTAATCGTCCTCAAGAGGGCGCACCGGGCCACGCAATGAAAAGTGGACAGGAAAATCATTCTTTTTTACTGGAAGCCTAGCCAACTAGTCAAACACTTCCGGTACGCGGGCGGTGTGTCTCTTGAACAAAATTGAACGGATATATCTTGTAATGGAACTGAATAGTAAGGTGGCCAACAACTGGGGCCCGAATGGCGATAATACGTGACGTTTTTTTTCTCAAAACCGCTCATCAAAAAGCTGAAAATAGTATTTCCACTGAAATGTCAAACTTGCTAATTGCTAACCCGTTAGCTAACATTTTGACACCACCAAAAATCACCTAACATTCAATCAATCAATCAATCAATTTTATTTTATATAGCCCTTCTTACATCAGCTAATATCTCGAAGTGCTGTACAGAAACCCAGCCTAAAACCCCAAACAGCTAGTAATGCAGGTGTAGAAGCACGGTGGCTAGGAAAAACTCCCTAGAAAGGCAAAACCTAGGAAGAAACCTAGAGAGGAACCAGGCTATGAGGGGTGGCCAGTCCTCTTCTGGCTGTGCCGGGTGGAGATTATAACAGAACCATGCCAAGATGTTCAAAAATGTTCATAAGTGACAAGCATGGTCAAATAATAATCAGGAATAAATCTCAGTTGGCTTTTCATAGCCGATCATTAGAGTTTAAAACAGCAGGTCTGGGACAGGTAGGGGTTCCATAACCGCAGGCAGAACAGTTTAAACTGGAATAGCAGCAAGGCCAGGCGGACTGGGGACAGCAAGGAGTCACCACGGCCGGTAGTCCCGACGTATGGTCCTAGGGCTCAGGTCTCTCAGTTGGCTTTTCATAGCCGATCATTTAGAGTTGAAAACAGCAGGTCTGGGACAGGTAGGGGTTTCGTAGCCGCAGGCAGAACAGTTGAAACTGGAATAGCAGCAAGGCCAGGCGGACTGGGGACAGCAAGGTGTCATCATGCCCGGTAGTCCTGACGTATGGTCCTAGGGCTCAGGTTCTCAGAGAGAAAGAGAGAACGAGAGAATTAGAGAGAGCATACTTAAATTCACACAGGACACTGGATAAGACAGGAGAAGTACTCCAGGTATAACCAACTAACCCCAGCCCCCGACACATAAACTACTGCAGCATAAATACTGGAGGCTGAGACAGGAGCGGTCCGGAGACACTGTGGCCCCATCCGAAGAAACCCCCGGACAGGGCCAAACAGGAAGGATATAACCCCACCCACTCCGCCAAAGCACAGCCCCCGCACCACTAGAGGGATATCCCCAACCACCAACTTACAATCCTGAGACAAGGCCGAGTATAGCCCACAGAGGTCTCCACCACAGCACAAACCAAGGGGGGGGCGCCAACCCAATTGATGGCTTGATAACATTGATGGCTTGATCACAAGATAACACTGTTGAAGGTAATGCATTATTTAAACGCTGTTGAATATGCCGAGAATACGGCATCCCACGCTACGTTTCCTCGTCCTCTTTTTTGTGTCATACTACCTTTAGCTAGTAGGTAGCTAGCTAACATAAGGGCGCTTGTGCTAGCTAGGTTACTTTCTAAGCTAAGCTAACGTTAGCTAATTTAGGTTTGTCTGCCCATGTTTATTAGCGCAAACTAGCTAGTAGCGTATCAACCGTGTGTCAGCCCTTGATTGCTAACGTACGTTAGCTAAAAGCTAGCTGCTGTAATGGCTATGGAAATAATCAATTTTGTCACAATTCGTAGCCACTTGTTGTAGTTGCAGGGTCTTGGGTTAAAGGGAAAATGACCAAAGTAATATAGGTGGCGTCCATCAGCAGTGCTCGTGAACAGAGAAATTTTATAGGAACAAACGAGTAAAAGTGTTTAGATTATTGGGATTGTTCAATGTTTTGGCATTGTAGTTTGAAAAATATCTCACAGTGCAAACACAAGCTATTTGAGCCTCCATTTCCGTAGGTATCCATGGTCCAGGTATTCAGGACTGGTCATTCAACTGAGACTGCTCTTCTCTGTGTCACGGAGGCTCTCCGCACTGCTAAAGCTAACTCTCTCTCCTCTGCTCTTGTCCTTCTAGACCTGTCTGCTGCCTTTGATACTGTGAACCATCAGATCCTCCTCTCCACCCTCTCCGAGCTGGGCATCTCCGGCGCGGCTCACTCCTGGATTGCGTCCTACCTGACCAGTCGCTCCTACCAAGTGGCGTGGCGAGAAGCTGTCTCCGCACCACATGCTCTCACCACTGGTGTCCCCCAGGGCTCAGTTCTAGGCCCTCTCCTTTTCTCCCTATACACCAAGTCACTTGGCTCTGTCATATCCTCACATGGCCTCTCCTATCATTGCTACGCTGACGATACACAACTAATCTTCTCCTTTCCCCCTTCTGATAACCAGGTGGCGAATCGCATCTCTGCATGTCTGGCAGACATATCAGTATGGATGACGGATCACCACCTCAAGCTGAACCCTGGCAAGACGGAGCTGCTCTTCCTCCCGGGGAAGGACTGCCCGTTCCATGATCTCGCCATCACGGTTGACAACTCCGCTGTGTCCTCCTCCCAGAGTGCGAAGAGCCTAGGCGTGACCCTGGACAACACCCTGTCGTTCTCCGCCAACATCAAGGCGGTGACCCGCTCCTGCAGGTTCATGCTCTACAACATTCGGAGAGTACGACCCTGCCTTACACAGGAAGCGGCACAGGTCCTAATCCAGGCACTTGTCATCTCCCGTCTGGAATACTGCAACTCGCTGTTGGCTGGCCTCCCTGCCTGTGCCATTAAACCCCTACAACTCATCCAGAATGCCGCAGCCCGTCTGGTGTTCAACCTTCCCAAGTTCTCTCACGTCACCCCCCTCCTCCGCACACTCCACTGGCTTCCAGTTGAAGCTCGCATCCGCTACAAGACCATGGTGCTTGCCTATGGAGCAGTGAGGGGAACGGCACCTCTGTACCTTCGGGCTCTGATCAGTCCCTACACCCAAACGAGGGCACTGCGTTCATCCACCTCTGGCCTGCTGGCTCCCCTACCTCTGCGGAAGCATAGTTCCCGCTCAGCCCAGTCAAAACTGTTCGCTGCTCTGGCACCCCAATGGTGGAACAAGCTCCCTCACGACGCCAGGACAGCAGAGTCACTCACCACCTTCCGGAGACATTTGAAACCCCACCTCTTTAAGGAATACCTGGGATAGGATAAAGTAATCCTTCTACCCCCCAAAAAAAAAATTTGTAAAGTGGTTATCCCACTGGCTATAGGGTGAACGCACCAATTGGTGAGTCGCTCTGGATAAGAGCGTCTGCTAAATGACGTAAATGTGCCCTTGAGCAAGGCACTTAACCCTAATTGCTCCTGTAAGTCGCTCTGGATAAGAGCGTCTGCTAAATGACTAAAATGTAAATGTAAAAATGTTACTATGAGAATATTTTGTTCCCCGTGACGTCTATGGGGTTGAAGCTCCATTGTATCTCTCGTAAGTAATGGTTCTGCCCACAGAGATCCTATACTAGTTAGTGTTGTAGTTCCTATTTCTACGGTTTTGCCTACCTGCAGCAATCAGGATTTACCTGCAGTGTTGATTGCAAATCCGTAATTTCTCATCTCATAATAACAGATGTTTTGCAAACCGTTGATGTTTAAATAAATGGATTCCCGGTGTCCGGATAACTTTTCTCTTAAGGGATCTGATTGAGTGAATCCAAAGTAAAAATGTGAACATTTTTCTGACTTGGTCTAAATACATAATAGTGATAATGAATCATTCAGGTAAAACAACACAATGTCTATTTGAGTTGAATCAACGTAATATAATCATTTTTTACCTCTATCATCTTTACTCTATGTATTGGACCACATCTAAACAACTTACTCAAGCTTATCTACTCATAAAAACAAGCAAAAAGATCTACTCAATAATATGACGTGTGCTTTTGTTGACTGTAATAGCTTGAGTACATTCCACAAAGTCATTTTTTACAGTGTATCTAAAGACACGTTTGTTGTGGTGATGCACTTTTTCTTTGACGTTGAACTTGCATTGAACAGACAAATCCATTTCGTTACAACCCTTTTGTAGTATGACTTAGGAATATTTGTTGATGATCCTAATGTCTATGCTTGAATAGTGATTGGTTGTTGGTGAAATATTGCTGAGAACCCATCGTTTCCTGCCCTTTTTTCACTATTGAGCAATTTTGAAAAATTTGCTTTGCTATTGGATTCATAATGGTGACCTGGGACAAGTAATTAGTGAAAACCAGAGTTCAGCAGTTGCCATTAAAGCGATCGAACCAAGTCATCCAAATAGGCTAGTATTAGCCTAAAGCAGGGTTTCCCAAACTCGGGGGACGTTTTGGGAGTTTTTGCCCTAGCACTACACAGCTGCTTCAAATAATCAACTCATCATCATCAAGCTGGAGTATTAGAATCAGCTGTGGAGTGCTAGGGCAAAACGCAACAACGCGCACCCCTTGGGGACCCCAGGACCGCGTTTGGGAAACGCTGGCCTAAAGAGCAAATACTGAAAGGGAATCACCATGATGTGCAGTACCCACATTTAACCACAAGATGGCCTCCGTGCTCCACTGTAAAGTTTTGGCCTCTGCATGAGTCTCTCAGCAGCACTGCAACATGGGACTTTCAAAGTAAGTTGGCATGCAATGTTTTTTTCTGGACTGCATGCAAGGCTATTATTACACACAACTAATAGTGTCAATTATTCATCTGAACACAATTCTTGTTACTATTCGGCCTATATTATCACTCGTTTCTTTTTCCCCCTCCTTTGTAAAGCATTTTACTGTGCTACTATAGTTCAAAGGAAGTGGATGATGCCAGATGGTTGTGTATATACACACACACACACACAAACATTGAAGCTAGACTTCAGGCAACTAAAAGGTGCAATACGTAGCTTTTAGACGTGTTAGTGAACAACATACATGGTGGCTAATGTAGAGGTGCGTGTATACATGGAACAATTGTGCCTTTTTGATGGAAATATGGAGGTGGCTCTTAAAAGAGCCTTTGGGGGATTTTCGAGTTCAGGTCATCCTCATTTATGCGCGCTCTCCGCGAATACGGCGGGCCAGCTGGATGTCCTTGGGCATGATGGTCACCCGCTTGGCGTGGATGGCGCACAGGTTGGTGTCCTCGAACAGGCCGACCAGGTAAGCCTCGCTAGCCTCCTGCAGGGCCATCACGGCGGAGCTCTGGAAGCGCAGGTCGGTCTTGAAGTCCTGGGCGATTTCTCGCACCAGTCGCTGTAAGGGCAGCTTGCGGATGAGTAGCTCAGTGGACTTCTGGTAACGACGGATCTCTCTCAGAGCCACGGTGCCGGGCCTGTAACGGTGAGGCTTCTTCACACCGCCGGTGGCCGGGGCACTCTTGCGAGCAGCCTTAGTGGCGAGCTGCTTCCTGGGGGCTTTGCCACCGGTGGATTTGCGAGCGGTTTGCTTGGTTCTGGCCATGGCGCTGCTCTGACAGTCGGGAGTATAGCCTCGAAATGCCTATGTGAAGTTTATAAAGCCGGCAGTGGCGCCTGCTGATTGGACACCATCTCCCCACCACCCCGATTGGCCCGTTGCGCAGGCCTCCTCCGTTGGCCATTGGACGGGAGGCCCGGCCTCTCCAAAATTCAAACTCCCGGTGCGCGCGCAATAGGATGCCGCCGGCCCTTTACGCGCAATAGGACGCCGCCGGCCCTTTATGCGCAATAGGACGCCGCCGGCCCTTTACGCAGAATAATAGTCGCCAAAGTCAAGAGTGACATCTTATAGGCACGTGTAATCTAATGCTAGCCTGCTATGGCAAACGAGGCCTAGTAGGTGTTGTTGTTCATGCAAGGCCTCATGTGGGCACAGAATGTCGAAATAGTTGTGTATACACCCACTCAATGTATTGCGGTCATAGAAAGGTACTTTGCGCTTTTGGAGAGCTAGGTGGTTGGCTCTTAAAAGAGCCTTTGGGGGTTGAGTAGTCAAGTTGAAGTCGCACCGCCGAGCAGTTTGTTCAGCTCCTCGTCGTTACGGACGGCCAGCTGCAGATGACGGGAGATGATACGAGTCTTCTTGTTGTCACGGGCAGCGTTGCCGGCCAACTCCAGGATCTCAGCAGTCAGGTACTCGAGCACGGCGGCCAGGTAGACTTGTGCGCCAGCGCCCACACGCTCGGCGTAGTTGCCTTTGCGCAGCAGCCTGTGCACACGGCCCACGGGGAACTGGAGGCCGGCACGGGATGAACGGGTCTTTGCCTTCGCCCTGGCCTTGCCTCCGGTTTTGCCTCTTCCGCTCATATTGGTAGCTTGAGAAAGTCACAGAAAGTCTGAATGAGCCGCTCGCCACTCCGAGAGCCGTACTTATACCTCGCCACAAGAGGCAACGATTGGCCACCGGGCCAGTGTGGCCTTATCCAATTGGAGCGAGGGACAGACAGACAGCCCTAAGCCGGTTCCCACCCACAGGCAGCGAGTGAGAGGCTACTTTGTTTCCCTCCGACTTTGTTACTTTGTGTCATTTCGCGTGAGCGCCAAAATGTCCGAAATGAAATCCTCACATTATTTCTCTCCAAATGGGAAACAAACAGCTGGTGAGGGTGCACTCTTGAGTTTGAAATCGAAGCCACTATAGTATTGTTATTGTTATTACATGACACTTGTAACTCATCACAGCAGCCTGCCTCTGAACGGGAAAAGCCCAGTGGCTCATATATAAAAATGGCTGTTGAGGGTGCACTCGTGAGTTTGAATTCGAAGCCACTATAGTATTGTTATTTTTATTACATGGCACTTGTAACACATCACAGCAGCCTGCCTCTGAACGGGAATAGCCCAGTGGCTCATATATAAAAATGGCTGGTGAGGGTGCACTCGTGAGGTCGAATTTCTAAGCCATTTTGGCCCTCTATTAAATGCCTCTCCCTTCGCACACACCCAGAGTGGGACAATGTTGTGTGTGTAAAAGTAGCCTAGTGTGCGTAATTTCTTTTTCACGACAGGTAGTACATGGAAATCAATGCGCTTTCTATGGAAAGAGGTGGGTGGCTCTTAAAAGAGCCTTTTGTGGTACAACATGTGTCGAGTAGAACACTGTTTGTAATAGGTTTACTTCTTCTTGGGGGCTGCCTTCTTGGCCTTGGCTGCCTTGGGCTTGGCGGCTTTGGGCTTGGCTGCCTTTGTAGCCTTCTTGGGACTCTTGGCTGCCTTCTTGGCCGCTGCGGCGGGCTTCTTCACCTTCTTGGGGCTCTTGGCGGCCTTTGTGGGTGTAGCGGGCTTCTTGGCCTTCTTGGGGGACTTCTTTGCGGCGACGGCTTTCTTGGCTGCTACCTTCTTGGGCTTCTTCGCCGCGGCGGGCTTCTTGGCGGCCAACTTCTTTACTTTGGGGACTGCGGCTTTCTTGGCGGGCTTCTTCGCCTCGACGGCTTTCTTGTTGATCTTGAAGGAGCCGGATGCACCGGTGCCCTTGGTCTGGACCAGGGTGCCCTTGGTGACGAGGCTCTTGACTGCGATCTTGACGCGGGAGTTGTTCTTCTCCACGTCGTAGCCGCCTGCCGCCAGCGTCTTCTTGATCGCGGCCAGGGACACGCCGCTCCTCTCCTTGGAAGCGGTCACAGCCTTGACGATGAGCTTGCCTACGCTGGGTCCCACTTTCTTGGGCTTGGCTGCTGCCTTCTTCTTGGGTGCCTTGGCCGGCGCGGCGGCGGCGGGTGCTGGTGCGACGTCTGCCATGTCTATCTGTCGTTTGGTCCGGTACACACACACACACACACACACACACACACACACGGTCTGCGAGGAGTAGTTTGCTGTAGACGCTGCTCTGCGCTATTGAAGCTCCACACCGAGCAGGGGGCTGGCCTTAAACGCGACATGAGAACCATGTAGACTCAAGCCACCCAGCTCGGCTTCTCTGGGCTGGCCAAATGCTTTTTCACTTGTGTTTTCTGGTCGCCTATATCGGGCCAAAAGTCACCGACGGAGCCGTGTTTTTGGTCCAAAAGCGAACGGCCCAGCGAGCAAACTTGTCTCCGTTCAGAATAAAGTCAAGTGGGCCGCGGAAGGGCCGTGCATTTTGTTGCGACTCGCTCAAAACCTCACCGCTGGACTGTCGGGTGGAGCGGTGCGCACTGGTTTTCCTGTGCTATTTGTCTCCTAAATGGGCTAAAAGTGCATCCGATTGCGAGCAGCACTTGTTGTGAAGTGAGCCGAGATGTCTGGCAAGGGAATCAAATGGTTTGGGGTCCCCTGATTACATTTACATTTACATTTTAGTCATTTAGCAGACGCTCTTATCCAGAGCGACTTACAGGAGCAATTAGGGTTAAGTGCCTTGCTCAAGGGCACATTTACGTCATTTAGCAGACGCTCTTATCCAGAGCGACTTACAAATTCGTGAATTCACCCTATAGCCTGTGGGATAACCACCTTACAATTCATTTTTTATTTTTTATTTTTTATTTTTAATGTTTTTATTTTTATTTTATTTTTATATATATATATATATATATATATATATATTTTTTTTGGGGGGTAGAAGGATTAATTTATCCTATCCCAGGTATTCCTTAAAGAGGTGGGGTTTCAAATGTCTCCGGAAGGTGGTGAGTGACTCCGCTGTCCTGGCGTCGTGAGGGAGCTTGTTCCACCATTGGGGTGCCAGAGCAGCGAACAGTTTTGACTGGGCTGAGCGGGAACTATGCTTCCGCAGAGGAAGGGGAGCCAGCAGGCCAGAGGTGGATGAACGCAATGCCCTCGGTTGGGTGTAGGGACTGATCAGAGCCTGAAGGTACGGAGGTGCCGTTCCCCTCACTGCTCCATAGGCAAGCACCATGGTCTTGTAACGGATGCGAGCTTCAACTGGAAGCCAGTGGAGTGTGCGGAGGAGGGGGGTGACGTGAGAGAACTTGGGAAGGTTGAACACCAGACGGGCTGCGGCATTCTGGATGAGTTGTAGGGGTTTAATGGCACAGGCAGGGAGGCCAGCCAACAGCGAGTTGCAGTAATCCAGAAGGGAGATGACAAGTGCCTGGATTAGGACCTGTGCCGCTTCCTGTGTAAGGCAGGGTCGTACTCTCCGAATGTTGTAGAGCATGAACCTGCAGGATCGGGTCACCGCCTTGATGTTAGCGGAGAACGACAGGGTGTTGTCCAGGGTCACGCCAAGGCTCTTCGCACTCTGGGAGGAGGACACAACGGAGTTGTCAACCGTGATGGCGAGATCATGGAACGGGCAGTCCTTCCCCGGGAGGAAGAGCAGCTCCGTCTTGCCAGGGTTCAGCTTGAGGTGGTGATCCGTCATCCATACTGATATGTCTGCCAGACATGCAGAGATACGATTCGCCACCTGGTTATCAGAAGGGGGAAAGGAGAAGATTAGTTGTGTATCGTCAGCGTAGCAATGATAGGAGAGGCCATGTGAGGATATGACAGAGCCAAGTGACTTGGTGTATAGGGAGAATAGGAGAGGGCCTAGAACTGAGCCCTGGGGGACACCAGTGGTGAGAGCACGTGGTGCGGAGACAGCTTCTCGCCACGCCACTTGGTAGGAGCGACCGGTCAGGTAGGACGCAATCCAGGAGTGAGCCGCGCCGGAGATGCCCAGCTCGGAGAGGGTGGAGAGGAGGATCTGATGGTTCACAGTATCAAAGGCAGCAGACAGGTCTAGAAGGACAAGAGCAGAGGAGAGAGAGTTAGCTTTAGCAGTGCGGAGAGCCTCCGTGACACAGAGAAGAGCAGTCTCAGTTGAATGACCAGTCCTGAAACCTGACTGGTTTGGATCAAGAAGGTCATTCTGAGAGAGATAGCAAGAGAGTTGGCTAAAGACGGCACGCTCAATAGTTTTGGAAAGAAAAGAAAGAAGGGATACTGGTCTGTAGTTGTTGACATCAGTGGGATCGAGTGTTGGTTTTTTGAGAAGGGGTGCAACTCTCGCTCTCTTGAAGACGGAAGGGACATAGCCAGCGGTCAAGGATGAGTTGATCAGCGAGGTGAGGTAGGGGAGAAGGTCACCGGAGATGGTCTGGAGAAGAGAGGAGGGGATGGGGTCAAGCGGGCAGGTTGTTGGGCGGCCTGCAGTCACAAGTCGCAGGATTTTATCTGATGTGGACCAGGGTGTTTTAAAGAAGTGCTCTTTTGGGGACCTTAAAACACATGCACCCGTGAGGCCTGGCTGAGACTAGTGTTGTACTTCAAGTTTCAAGTTGTATTCGTCGTATGTACAGGATCCACATGGTATGAACTGTCCTACGACATGATTACTTGCACTGTGTGTGTATTAGTACTTTTTGTGCACTGGCAGTGTGTGTGTTGTTGTTGTATTTGTAGCCTACTATTTCTACACAGTGAGATTGTGTGTTGTCTTCCCCTCCCTTCTGGTAGGTAGGTAGGTTGGCTGTCTCTACTAATATATTGTTCACCTGCTTGACTCGGCAGCGTGACTCGGCTCGGTCTTTGTGTCTGTGGGTCTTGGTGTCTGGCTGGCGCTATGGAGGCTGGCGCCCCATGGGCTATGGCGCGTTGATATAGGCCTAGATAGAGGGAGTCTCTCTCTCTCTCTCTCTCTCTCTCAGTCTCTCTCTCTATCTCTCTCTCTATCTCTCTCTCTCTGTCTCTCTGTCTCTCTCTCTCTCAGTCTCTCTCTCTCTCTATCTCTCTCTCTCTCAGTCTCTCTATCTCTCTCTTTCTCTCTCAGTCTCTCTCTGTCTCTCTCTCTCCGAGTGGGACAAGTGCTGCATATGTGGTTGGACTGGGAGAAGAATCACAGCAGGTGCATGTGGGTCAGAAGGCTGATTGCGGCCTCTTTTCTTTTCCCTGTTGTATAGGCTATCCCCAAGGTAGTCATTGGAATCCACTACTGCTCCAACGACTATCACACTCACTCACTCACTCACTTTGTTATACTGTGACTTGGCCTACAGACACATTCATATCCCCACTTTGTCACGTGGAAGCCACTGCCTTTTATCCTGTTGCCTCGTGAGTGTAGTAGGAAGGAAAATACACTACTTGACTCAAATGTACTACACTTCACATGGTCATTTTGAGTCATGTAGCAGACGCTCTTATCCAGAGCCACTTACAGTTAAGTGAGTGCGTACATTTTCATACTGGCCCCCCGTGGGAAACGAACCCGCAACCCTGGCGTTGCAAGCGCTGTGCTCTACCAACTGAGCTACAGGGGACTATATGGATGATGCGACCTTGACCGGAAATGACCCGTAGGCCAAAAGGGCTACGTTCATATAAATATATATATATATATAATTATATACATTCATTCATATTATTCACCACCTTTTTATTCTTGCCATTATCATTCTCGTTCACATCATTAGGGTATAGTCCAATGATGGAGCATCCATTCACTCCATCCGTGTCCTACCGATTCAGGAAGTCAACTCAAAATGACTATCTGCTCATTAGACGACAAAAGGCATTTCTTTCCAATCAAACCCAACAGACTGCCTTTTTGATTGATTTATTTACACCCTTTGTCAAATGGTGCCATTTTACATTGCCTTCACCTGGAATGGAGCCCGACAAACATGGGTTACTATTCAGCGCGCAAAGACACCAAAAAAGGCGCGCTAAACCCCTACGCTGGAACGGGCAGGGGAAATGATACAATGTAGCCGCTCTCCGAGCCGGCGCGCGCCGCCCATTAAACAATGATACAATGTAACCGCGGTCATACAATGTAATGCAGCCTACCTACGCATTCATTTGGTGGCGATGGAATTGCTTTTTTTACTGACAGAGTGGGTGGCTCTTAAAAGAGCCTTTGGGTTAGTAGAGCAGTCCAAATGCGCTGTTTACTTGGAGCTGGTGTACTTGGTTACGGCCTTGGTGCCCTCGGACACGGCGTGTTTGGCAAGTTCACCGGGGAGCAGCAGGCGCACTGCGGTCTGGATCTCCCTGGAGGTGATGGTAGAACGCTTGTTGTAGTGGGCCAGGCGAGAGGACTCTCCGGCGATACGCTCGAAGATGTCGTTCACAAAGGAGTTCATGATACCCATGGCCTTGGAGGAGATGCCGGTGTCGGGGTGGACCTGCTTCAGGACTTTGTACACGTAGATGGCGTAACTCTCCTTCCTGGACTTTCTGCGCTTCTTGCCGCCCTTCCCTGCGGTCTTGGTGACGGCTTTCTTGGAGCCCTTCTTGGGTGCTGACTTTGCTGGCTCGGGCATGATGATGTCTCGTTGCTTCTCAGAAACGAATGAGGGGGTGAAGGGCGCTTACCCGTCTTATGAAGAGGAAGCTAAGCAAAGTCAGCGGCCGTAGACACTCCCCTGCTTGCTCCCTCCCTCCCTCCCTCCTTCCCTCCTCTCTATAGCCTATGCTCTGTGACCGATGGGGAATTGTGTGTTTCAAAAGGGGGGCTTTAATAGGTGTCCAAATGGCACGATTGTTGTGCCAAATAATGCTGGTGATAGAATTGCCCACTTTGGCACCGTCAGACATAGGGCTCCCATTTTGGACTGTGTGTGTGTGTGCGCGCTGTCCCCCTCTTTTCGAGCCACGTCTACCGACTCGTGGTGGCTTTATGTTGTCCAAATTCCACCATTGCTTGACCCAAAATAATAACGTTCTTACACTTTGTCACTGTCAGATATAGGCCTCCCTCTGTGCGCTAAAACTGGACGGGACAATAGAATCCTCTAATTAATACTCCCTGTCCACTCGAAGTGGCTCATACTTTCTTACTAAATAGCATTACATTTAAAAAAAAATATATAACACTATATGGAATGGGCCCATTTGAAGCGGATGTGGGTGGCTCTTAAAAGAGCCTTTGGGTTTGAGTCGGGGTGTTGAGGTTCCGAAGAGAGTGGGTTTAACCGCCAAAACCGTACAGGGTGCGTCCCACATCCATGGCGGTAATGGTCTTCCTCTTGGCGTGCTCGGTGTAGGTGACTGCGTCACGGATCACATTCTCCAGGAACACCTTCAGGACACCGCGGGTCTCCTCGTAGATCAGACCGGAAATACGCTTCACGCCGCCGCGGCGAGCCAGACGGCGGATAGTGGGTTTGGTGATTCCCTGGATGTTATCGCGGAGAACTTTGCGGTGACGCTTGGCGCCTCCTTTTCCGAGTCCCTTGCCGCCTTTGCCTCTTCCGTACATGGTGTGTTCGCTAGTTGAGTTCAAGTGAATGAATGACTTCAGCGCCGGTGCGCGGTGCGCTATTATCTGCGTTTGGTCGACCTGATTGAGGCCGGCGGCACAGAAAGCGCGCCTCTGTTATATGTTCGGAGGCGTTGCAAAGGGGAGGGCGCTCGTTCTAGGGGACTAGGGAGGAGCGATTTCAAAGATGACGTGAAAGCAACTAACGTGCGTGGGAAACATACTCAAATACTGATATAGGCTATGTGGAACACAAGGCCAAACTGTGACAACTGGGAGATCAGCTAGTACACTGTGTCCCTCTCCTCATATTGTTGTTGTTGTTGTTGTTGTTGTTGTTGCACCTGATTCTATTATTTAGGTGACAGGTTGTTCAATCAGCTGTGGCTGTCCAGGCCTACAAGAAAAATGGGTCCTGTTGGGGGTAGGCTACTCTACCGCTGGAGTTGGGAAACACTGAACTAGTAGGATCAGTCTGTTTAGCTATGGAAGGACGTGTCGTATTGACTGTCATTAATAACATCGCTCTTCTTCTTTCTTCCATAGACAGCACTTGGCCTGACAGTAAGGGGGCCAAGAGGACCTGGGGTGCGGATGGGAGGGGTGGTGATCCCTCTGCAAGCTGGAGCATTTAGAAAATAGTTGCCATCATCCTTATGCCTAATGTGTGTTGCAGCCAAACAGCACACACTGTTTGTGTGACTCCCTGACATTACGCTATGATGTAAGCACATTTGGGAATGTCTTCTATTTTGTTGCATAAAGACGACCGTATGCATAAACGGTGAGGCCGAGAGTGGCGTACCTTTACACACACACCCACACACACACAATGAAGGGATTGATTTCCTACCCATACAGAGGTGATAGTGATGTGCCAATATTGTATTGTACCTTTCTTTGCAAACCAATAATAAAGCTTCTTATAATGGGGATTATTGTTATGATGTTGATAATTTGTATTCCCGCAGGATAGCCTCAGATGTGTCGTCAAAGGACGGCCACAGAAAGAGGGCCCATCTCAACTGTTCATTTCAAAAGGGACAAATTGGAGGGGGGCACTGATGCCATAAGGGCCCAAGAGCACAGACTGCCACTTTATCATTCAGGGCAGTTTAACATCTCAGATGTGACTAGCTTTCATAGGACAACTTATTGTTGCCATAATTGTCACTTACCTGTACTTACTGGCTGCCGGCCCTCGGTGGAGTATATCGAGGAACAGAGGGTGCCTTTTAGGATAAGGACTAACAAGGTTTTGACTAGGTGGGATACAGCTACGACCGGAAGTGACTTTTCCCTAGCGGGTTAGGCGAATTAGGCTAGAGTGCAGATACTTGACATGTACAGTACAACAACAAATCACAGAGGGCCTGTTACCGCACCCTATAGCCTTGAAAATAATAATATAATAACATATCGTAATAATAATCATATATAATAATCCAAAATCACCTTTGACTACAGCTCATCAAAAAGCTGAAAATAGTATTTCCACTGAAATGTCAAACTTGCTAATTGCTAACCCGTTAGCTAACATTTTGACACCACCAAAAATCACCTAACATTGATGGCTTGATCACAAGATAACACTGTTGAAGGTAATGCATTATTTAAATGCTGTTGAATATGCCGAGAATACGGCGTCCCACGCTACGTTTCCTCGTCCTCTTTTTTGTGTCATACTACCTTTAGCTAGTAGGTAGCTAGCTAACATAAGGGCGCTTGTGCTAGCTAGGTTACTTTCTAAGCTAAGCTAACGTTAGCTAATTTAGGTTTGTCTGCCCATGTGTATTAGCGCGAACTCGCTAGTAGCGTATCAACCGTGTGTCAGCCCTTGATTGCTAACGTACGTTAGCTAAAAGCTAGCTGCTGTAATGGCTATGGAAATAATCAATTTTGTCACAATTCGTAGCCACTTGTTGTAGTTGTATAGGGTCTTGATAAAATGGGTTAATGGTTATGTTTAGTCGTCTAGATTCTTCTTTTAACAGATGTGGCCGCTCAGAGAATAGAATTAGTAACATGCAAAGAAGGACCACACAAGGGTGATTTCAGGAAATATGACCAAGACATTTGCACGCCAAAAGACAGGAAGTGATCAACCAGTGTCCCAGTGTTGAAGACATGAAAGACAGATAGCCTGCTCTGTTTAGAAGCCTCTCAGGTGAGTCGGCAGGCAAAAAAAGAAAATGCCAAATGATGTCTTCACTATGACAAACCTCTTTGTTATGAGCCTTGCTTGATGATATTTCAATATTTGTCTTTCAGATCAATGAACAATTCCACAGGCTCACCGCAAAGCATCTTGAGGCAAGGTTTATGCAGGACACCCCTAAGCTGCTGTCCTTATTCCATTCCAAGGGAGGAGTACTTTCAGACAGATTGCGGGTCATGCTGGATGGTAAAGTATCCTCAGGAAAAATGCACTGTTTTGTATTTAGCTGGCTGATGTTCGGTGCTGCAATTTAAGCCACGGGCCCCGCTGTGCTATTGTACACCTTTTGCTAATATAGGATAATTGGGTCGGGGATTTCATAGATTTCACATGCACAGATTGAATCCAATGAGATCAGTGATTTTATTCTATATCAGGGTCATGATGTGAGTTCAGTGAGGAATTATTGTTCAGCTTTACTGGAGGTGGCCTCATTAAAGACTACCGTGTGGGGGCAATAAAGCATTTTCATCCATGAATATTCGATCACGTGTGTGTGTGTGTGTGTGTGTGTGTGAGAGAGAGGGAGAGAATGTTCACTGCAATCTGATAACAAATAAGGGCATGTCGTAATCCAGGTGGAATAAAATGTGTTCCCCACATTGACAGAATGTCTGTATTTGTGTGTTATTTATTTTACAGGAAGCTGAGGGGGGTCATTTCCTGCAAGACCTTGCGCAACATGTAAAGCAAATCTATGCGATCAACAAGGAGGGTGCCGTGGCGAGTGATGGTCCAGAGGAGGTAGGCGTCATCCTTAGGTGATCACCGGTCTGAGTTTTGCAAAGGCTTCTGCCATTCTTCTTGGCATGACATACAGTGAGGGGAAAAAAGTATTTGATCCCCTGCTGATTCTGTACGTTTGCCCACTGACAAAGAAATGATCAGTCTATAATTTGAATGGTAGGTTTATTTGAACAGTGAAATACAGAATAACAGCAAAAACTTCCAGAAAAAAACGCATGTCCAAAATGTTATAAATTGATTAGCATTTTAATGAGGGAAATAAGTATTTGACCCCCTCTCAATCAGAAAGATGTCTGGCTCCCAGGTGTCTTTTATACAGGTAACGAGCTGAGATTAGGAGCACACTCATAAAGGGAATGCTCCTAATCTCAGCGTGTTACCTGTATAAAAGACACTGGTCCACAGAAGCAATCAATCAATCAGATTCCATACTCTCCGCCGTGGCCAAGACCAAAGACCTCTCCAAGGATGTCAGGGACAAGATACTTATTTCCCTCATTAAAATGCAAATGAATTTATAACATTTTGGACATGCGTTTTTCTGGATTGTTTTGTTGTTATTCTGTCTCTCACTGTTCAAATAAACCTACCATTACAATTATAGACTGATCATGTCTTTGTCAGTGGGCAAACGTACAAAATAAGCAGGGGATCAAATACTTTTTCCCCTCACTGTATGCTCTGAATCTCAGCCACCCCTAAAAGCCGGAGTACACGTTCAAGGCATTCCAGAAAGTGTTTGTGGAGCTGGACTGCTCAAAGCTCACAGTCAAGATGACAGGCCTCAAGAACAAATGACTGTCTTAAGCAGAATGCCAGGCCAGAGGACAATTGTCATAGACTGAATGTCAGGGTTACTTTGTAACACCTTCGTAGTTAAACGCTGAGGTGCCTTTTGGAACTCTTCTCTCCCTTCATTTTTTCTGGTAGCAGGTCAGGAACGGTGTCCTCTACCACAGGCCCGCTTGTTGTTGGTGAAGCCGCCTGGGGCACAGAATCTGTGCTGGGACCAACCTCTGCCTACCGGGGATGGTCACCGAGAGGCGGGGCTCGAGCACATTGCGGTCTGGGACCCCGTCCCCGATGGGCGGTCATCTAGGCTAAAGAGGTTAGAGGGTAAGGAAGACACGTTTATTCTGCAAGGTGTGTTTTAAAGGGTCACTGCCACGGTATTTTCCATTGTGTTTTTGTATACAAGAGATACCAAATAGGTGTTTTTAATGAAGGATGTCATTGTAAAATGTAATGTCCATTTTGTTCTCATACAGTTGCGGTTTGAAATGTCCATTTTTGAATCCGTTGTACGTACCATTTTGAGGTTTCATCAAGGTACACACCTTTTACCACTGGTATTTTGACAATTCTACCATCAATCAATCAATCAATGAAGTGGATCTATAAAGCCCTTTTTACATCAACAGATGTCACAAAGTGCTATGCAGAAACCCAGCCTAAAACCCCAAACGGCAAGCGATGCAGATGTAGAAACGCGGTGGCTAGGAAAAACTCCCTAGAAAGGCACAAACCTAGAGAACAACCAGGCTCTGAGGGGTGCCCAGTGCCCTTCTGCCTGTGCCGGGTGGAGATTACAACAGTACGTGGCCATTAAGGGCACATTTCTCTCCAAGATGTTCAAACGTTCATAGATGACCAGCAGGGTCAAATAATAAGCACAGTGGTTGTAGAGGTTGCAACAGGTCAGTCGGTACAGTCGGTACATCAGGAGTAAATGTCACTTGGCTTTTCATAGGCGGCCATTTAGAGGTTGAAATAGCAGCAGGTGTGGTACTGTTGAAAAAAGGCGCACCTACAACATTAATGGGTTAAAGGAAAAATGACCAAAGTAATATAGGTGGCATCCATCAGCAGTGCTCGTGAACAGAGAAATGTTATAGGAACAAACGAGTAAAAGTGTTTAGATTATTGGGGTTGTTCAATGTTTTGGCATTGTAGTTTGAAAAATATCCCACAGTGCAAACACGAGCTATTTGAGCCTCCATTTCCGTAGGTATCCATGGTTACTATGAGAATATTTTGTTCCCCGTGACGTCTATGGGGTTGAAGCGCCATTGTATCTCTCGTATGTAATGGTTCTGCCCACAGAGATCCTTTACTAGTTAGTGTTGTAGTTCCTATTTCTACGGTTTTGCCTAACTGCAGCAATCAGGATTTACCTGCAGTGTTGATTGCAAATCCGTAATTTCTCATCTCATAATAACAGATGTTTTGCAAACCGTTGATGTTTAAATAAATGGATTCCCGGTGTCCGGATACCTTTTCTCTTAAGGGATCTGATTGAGTGAATCCAAAGTAAAAATGTGAAAAATTTTCTGACTTGGTCTAAATACATAATAGGATGAATCATTCAGGTAAAATAACACAATGTCTATTTGAGTTGAATCAACGTAATATAATCCTTTTTTACCTCTATCATCTTTACTCTATGTATTGGACCACATCTAAACAACTTACTCAAGCTTATCCACTCATAAAAACAAGCAAAAAGATCTACTCAATAATATGACGTGTGCTTTTGTTGACTGTAATAGCTTGAGTACATTCCACAAAGTCATTTTTTATAGTGTATCTAAAGACACGTTTGTTGTGGTGATGATCTTTTTCTTTGACGTTGAACTTGCATTGAACGGACAAATCCATTTCGTTACAACCCTTTTGTAGTATGATTTAGGAATATTTGTTGATGATCCTAATGTCTATGCTTGAATAGTGATTGGTTGTTGGTGAAATATTGCTGAGAACCCATCGTTTCCTGCCCTTTTTTCACTATTGAGCAATTTTGAAAAATTTGCTTTGCTATTGGATTCATAATGGTGACCTGGGACAAGTAATTAGTGAAAACCAGAGTTCAGCAGTTGCCATTAAAGCGATCGAACCAAGTCATCCTAATAGGCTAGTATTAGCCTAAAGCAGGGTTTCCCAAACTCGGGGCACGTTTTGGGAGTTTTTGCCCTAGCACTACACAGCTGCTTCAAATAATCAACTCATCATCATCAAGCTGGAGTATTAGAATCAGCTGTGGAGTGCTAGGGCAAAACGCAACAACGCGCACCCCTTGGGGACCCCAGGACCACGTTTGGGAAACGCTGGCCTAAAGAGCAAATACTGAAAGGGAATCACCATGATGTGCAGTACCCACATTTAACCACAAGATGGCCTCCGTGCTCCACTGTAAAGTTTTGGCCTCTGCATGAGTCTCTCAGCAGCACTGCAACATGGGACTTTCAAAGTAAGTTGGCATGCAATGTTTTTTTCTGGACTGCATGCAAGGCTATTATTACACACAACTAATAGTGTCAGTTATTCATCTGAACACAATTCTTGTTACTATTCGGCCTATATTATCACTCGTTTCTTTTCCCCCCTCCTTTGTAAAGCATTTTACTGTGCTACTATAGTTCAAAGGAAGTGGATGATGCCAGAGTATATACACACACACACACACACACAAACATTGAAGCTAGACTTCAGGCAACTAAAAGGTGCAATACGTAGCTTTTAGACGTGTTAGTGAACAACATACATGGTGGCTAATGTAGAGGTGCGTGTATACATGGAACAATTGTGCCTTTTTGATGGAAATATGGAGGTGGCTCTTAAAAGAGCCTTTGGGGGATTTTCGAGTTCAGGTCATCCTAATTTATGCGCGCTCTCCTCGAATACAGCGGGCCAGCTGGATGTCCTTGGGCATGATGGTCACCCGCTTGGCGTGGATGGCGCACAGGTTGGTGTCCTCGAACAGGCCGACCAGGTAAGCCTCGCTAGCCTCCCTGCAGGGCCATCACGGCGGAGCTCTGGAAGCGCAGGTCGGTCTTGAAGTCCTGGGCGATTTCTCTCACCAGGCGCTGTAAGGGCAGCTTGCGGATGAACAGTTCAGTGGACTTCTGGTAACGACGGATCTCTCTCAGAGCCACGGTGCCGGGCCTGTAACGGTGAGGCTTCTTCACACCGCCGGTGGCGGGCGCTCTTGCGAGCAGCCTTAGTGGCGAGCTGCTTCCTGGGGGCTTTGCCACCGGTGGATTTGCGAGCGGTTTGCTTGGTTCTGGCCATGGCGCGTCTCTGCATTTCGAGGCTATACTCCCGACTGTCAGTGTGCTTTTGCCAGCGCGCAGTGTGTAGTTGTGTGCAGGCAGTGTACTATTGGCCTCGTTTGCGATAACAGGCTAGCATTAAAATATAACACAAGATTTCACTCTTGACTTTGACGACTATTATTGCGCGCAAAGGGCCAGCAGTGTGCTATTGTACTCACGCGCTTAGTGTACTATTGTTTTTGGCGCGCAGTGTATTGTGATGGGCGCGCGGTCCTAAAAAAAAAGAAGCAAAGCATCCTTTCCAGTAACCGACAGAGGAGTCCTCCGCAACGGGCCAATCGGGGTAGTGGGGAGATGGTGTCCAATCAGCAGATGCCACTGCCGGCTTTATACATTTCACATGGGCATTTCGAGGCTATACTCCAACTGTCTAAGAAGGAAGCAAGCGCCATGGCCAGAACCAAGCAAACCGCTCGCAAATCCACCCGTGGCAAAGCCTACAGGAAGCAGCTAGCCGCCAAGTCTGCGCGCAGGAGCGCCTCCCGTTACGAGCCCTGCCAGCGCCTGGGGAGAAAAATCGCCCAGTTCTTCAAGATCGACCTGCGCTTCTAGAGCTCCGCCGTGATAGCCCTGCAGGAGGCAGCGAGGCTTACCTGGTCGGTCTGTTCGAGGACACCAAACTGTGTGCCATCCACGCAAAGAGGGTGTCCATCGTGCCCTAGGACATCCTGATGGCCCACTGTATTCGCGGAGAGCGCGTAAATGATGACCTGATCTCCAAAATCCCACCTCCATATTTCCATCAAAAAGGCACAATTGCTCCATTTATACGCGCACCTCTACATTTCTCACCATGTATGTTGTTAACTAACCCGTCTTAAAGCTACGTATTGCACGTTTTACTTGCCTGAGGCGTTGAAATAAAACGCATAAATCCAAAGGGATTATCTACAATAGTCAAAGACGCGCGGCAGGCCGAAATACTCCAACCAAATAATTGGCCAAATCAGGAAGGACAAAGGAAGACTCGGTGCATGCGTTGCTTTATTCAGCACAGTTGAATGGACAGCGCTTCTGCTTCATCTCCACTCACGAGACGGGTAATAGAGGAGCTCCGTGGTGCTGAAATGTACAAAGTTGTCCACTATCGGTATATCTATTTATTATGGCCATCGAAATGTTAGCTATTCAAATCAGATCCAACAATTATATCAAGGGATTAGAAATCCAAGGTTTAAAAACAAACGTGTCATTGTACTCAGAGGATCTAGATACATTTTCTAACCTCTCTGGAATACAACCACATTATGATAAATGTACTATATAAGGTATTGACCCTCCTGTAGCTCAGTTGGTAGAGCATGGCGCTTGCAACGCAAGGGTTGTGGGTTCGATTCCCACGGGGGCCAGAATGAAAAATGTATGCACTCTGCTAAATGACTAAACTGTAAATTGGATCACTGACAATACAACTTGTAGTTTACCAATTAAATGGTCTGATGGTGATGTGGATACATACCCCAAAATAAATAAAATGATCTCACTCTATTAAATGTTAATAGAAAGTTAGCAAAAAATTATGAGATCTTGCTACCAAGGAAAGGTAAAAATACCTGTCTATTTGTGGAAAAAAACTAATAGAAAAAAATATATATTTATTGATATTGTATAGCCTTACTTGTTGATATCTCAGACGACCAGAACCTTAATAATAATCACCATACTTACTTCACATAGCACGGACATATAGTAGACTACTGACACTCACTCCTATGGAATGGGTATGGGGAATGGACACGCCAGGACCCAGACCCTACTGTCGTCGATCACACATATTAATGTCGCGTTCAGGGTGCTATCAGAGTTATCGGAAATACCTAGTTCCGACTGGGAAGTTTCACTTGAATGACCCTCCAAGTTCGAATTACAAGTGAGAAATTGTGAAAATGTTGTTGCCAATCTTATTGGTTTAAGAATTGTTCCGACTTCAAAACCACTTTAACACAATCATGTCGGAGTTACAACTTCCCATTTTCCACGAGAATGTGAAGTTGGCATAATACAGCATTCAAGGAGAACTTTGCGGTGACGCTTGGCGCCTCCTTTTCCGAGTCCCTTGCCGCCTTTGCCTCTTCCGTACATGGTGTGTTCGCTAGTTGAGTTCAAGTGAATGAATGACTTCAGCGCCGGTGCGCGGTGCGCTATTATCTGCGTTTGGTCGACCTGATTGAGGCCGGCGGCACAGAAAGCGCGCCTCTGTTATATGTTCGGAGGCGTTGCAAAGGGGAGGGCGCTCGTTCTAGGGGACTAGGGAGGAGCGATTTCAAAGATGACGTGAAAGCAACTAACGTGCGTGGGAAACATACTCAAATACTGATATAGGCTATGTGGAACACAAGGCCAAACTGTGACAACTGGGAGATCAGCTAGTACACTGTGTCCCTCTCCTCATATTGTTGTTGTTGTTGTTGTTGTTGTTGTTGTTGCACCTGATTCTATTATTTAGGTGACAGGTTGTTCAATCAGCTGTGGCTGTCCAGGCCTACAAGAAAAATGGGTCCTGTTGGGGGTAGGCTACTCTACCGCTGGAGTTGGGAAACACTGAACTAGTAGGATCAGTCTGTTTAGCTATGGAAGGACGTGTCGTATTGACTGTCATTAATAACATCGCTCTTCTTCTTTCTTCCATAGACAGCACTTGGCCTGACAGTAAGGGGGCCAAGAGGACCTGGGGTGCGGATGGGAGGGGTGGTGATCCCTCTGCAAGCTGGAGCATTTAGAAAATAGTTGCCATCATCCTTATGCCTAATGTGTGTTGCAGCCAAACAGCACACACTGTTTGTGTGACTCCCTGACATTACGCTATGATGTAAGCACATTTGGGAATGTCTTCTATTTTGTTGCATAAAGACGACCGTATGCATAAACGGTGAGGCCGAGAGTGGCGTACCTTTACACACACACCCACACACACACAATGAAGGGATTGATTTCCTACCCATACAGAGGTGATAGTGATGTGCCAATATTGTATTGTACCTTTCTTTGCAAACCAATAATAAAGCTTCTTATAATGGGGATTATTGTTATGATGTTGATAATTTGTATTCCCGCAGGATAGCCTCAGATGTGTCGTCAAAGGACGGCCACAGAAAGAGGGCCCATCTCAACTGTTCATTTCAAAAGGGACAAATTGGAGGGGGGCACTGATGCCATAAGGGCCCAAGAGCACAGACTGCCACTTTATCATTCAGGGCAGTTTAACATCTCAGATGTGACTAGCTTTCATAGGACAACTTATTGTTGCCATAATTGTCACTTACCTGTACTTACTGGCTGCCGGCCCTCGGTGGAGTATATCGAGGAACAGAGGGTGCCTTTTAGGATAAGGACTAACAAGGTTTTGACTAGGTGGGATACAGCTACGACCGGAAGTGACTTTTCCCTAGCGGGTTAGGCGAATTAGGCTAGAGTGCAGATACTTGACATGTACAGTACAACAACAAATCACAGAGGGCCTGTTACCGCACCCTATAGCCTTGAAAATAATAATATAATAACATATCGTAATAATAATCATATATAATAATCCAAAATCACCTTTGACTACAGCTCATCAAAAAGCTGAAAATAGTATTTCCACTGAAATGTCAAACTTGCTAATTGCTAACCCGTTAGCTAACATTTTGACACCACCAAAAATCACCTAACATTGATGGCTTGATCACAAGATAACACTGTTGAAGGTAATGCATTATTTAAATGCTGTTGAATATGCCGAGAATACGGCGTCCCACGCTACGTTTCCTCGTCCTCTTTTTTGTGTCATACTACCTTTAGCTAGTAGGTAGCTAGCTAACATAAGGGCGCTTGTGCTAGCTAGGTTACTTTCTAAGCTAAGCTAACGTTAGCTAATTTAGGTTTGTCTGCCCATGTGTATTAGCGCGAACTCGCTAGTAGCGTATCAACCGTGTGTCAGCCCTTGATTGCTAACGACGTTAGCTAAAAGCTAGCTGCTGTAATGGCTATGGAAATAATCAATTTTGTCACAATTCGTAGCCACTTGTTGTAGTTGTATAGGGTCTTGATAAAATGGGTTAATGGTTATGTTTAGTCGTCTAGATTCTTCTTTTAACAGATGTGGCCGCTCAGAGAATAGAATTAGTAACATGCAAAGAAGGACCACACAAGGGTGATTTCAGGAAATATGACCAAGACATTTGCACGCCAAAAGACAGGAAGTGATCAACCAGTGTCCCAGTGTTGAAGACATGAAAGACAGATAGCCTGCTCTGTTTAGAAGCCTCTCAGGTGAGTCGGCAGGCAAAAAAAGAAAATGCCAAATGATGTCTTCACTATGACAAACCTCTTTGTTATGAGCCTTGCTTGATGATATTTCAATATTTGTCTTTCAGATCAATGAACAATTCCACAGGCTCACCGCAAAGCATCTTGAGGCAAGGTTTATGCAGGACACCCCTAAGCTGCTGTCCTTATTCCATTCCAAGGGAGGAGTACTTTCAGACAGATTGCGGGTCATGCTGGATGGTAAAGTATCCTCAGGAAAAATGCACTGTTTTGTATTTAGCTGGCTGATGTTCGGTGCTGCAATTTAAGCCACGGGCCCCGCTGTGCTATTGTACACCTTTTGCTAATATAGGATAATTGGGTCGGGGATTTCATAGATTTCACATGCACAGATTGAATCCAATGAGATCAGTGATTTTATTCTATATCAGGGTCATGATGTGAGTTCAGTGAGGAATTATTGTTCAGCTTTACTGGAGGTGGCCTCATTAAAGACTACCGTGTGGGGGCAATAAAGCATTTTCATCCATGAATATTCGATCACGTGTGTGTGTGTGTGTGTGTGTGTGTGTGAGAGAGAGGGAGAGAATGTTCACTGCAATCTGATAACAAATAAGGGCATGTCGTAATCCAGGTGGAATAAAATGTGTTCCCCACATTGACAGAATGTCTGTATTTGTGTGTTATTTATTTTACAGGAAGCTGAGGGGGGTCATTTCCTGCAAGACCTTGCGCAACATGTAAAGCAAATCTATGCGATCAACAAGGAGGGTGCCGTGGCGAGTGATGGTCCAGAGGAGGTAGGCGTCATCCTTAGGTGATCACCGGTCTGAGTTTTGCAAAGGCTTCTGCCATTCTTCTTGGCATGACATACAGTGAGGGGAAAAAAGTATTTGATCCCCTGCTGATTCTGTACGTTTGCCCACTGACAAAGAAATGATCAGTCTATAATTTGAATGGTAGGTTTATTTGAACAGTGAAATACAGAATAACAGCAAAAACTTCCAGAAAAAAAGCATGTCCAAAATGTTATAAATTGATTAGCATTTTAATGAGGGAAATAAGTATTTGACCCCCTCTCAATCAGAAAGATGTCTGGCTCCCAGGTGTCTTTTATACAGGTAACGAGCTGAGATTAGGAGCACACTCATAAAGGGAATGCTCCTAATCTCAGCGTGTTACCTGTATAAAAGACACTGGTCCACAGAAGCAATCAATCAATCAGATTCCATACTCTCCGCCGTGGCCAAGACCAAAGACCTCTCCAAGGATGTCAGGGACAAGATACTTATTTCCCTCATTAAAATGCAAATTAATTTATAACATTTTGGACATGCGTTTTTCTGGATTGTTTTGTTGTTATTCTGTCTCTCACTGTTCAAATAAACCTACCATTACAATTATAGACTGATCATGTCTTTGTCAGTGGGCAAACGTACAAAATAAGCAGGGGATCAAATACTTTTTCCCCTCACTGTATGCTCTGAATCTCAGCCACCCCTAAAAGCCGGAGTACACGTTCAAGGCATTCCAGAAAGTGTTTGTGGAGCTGGACTGCTCAAAGCTCACAGTCAAGATGACAGGCCTCAAGAACAAATGACTGTCTTAAGCAGAATGCCAGGCCAGAGGACAATTGTCATAGACTGAATGTCAGGGTTACTTTGTAACACCTTCGTAGTTAAACGCTGAGGTGCCTTTTGGAACTCTTCTCTCCCTTCATTTTTTCTGGTAGCAGGTCAGGAACGGTGTCCTCTACCACAGGCCCGCTTGTTGTTGGTGAAGCCGCCTGGGGCACAGAATCTGTGCTGGGACCAACCTCTGCCTACCGGGGGATGGTCACCGAGAGGCGGGGCTCGAGCACATTGCGGTCTGGGACCCCGTCCCCGATGGGCGGTCATCTAGGCTAAAGAGGTTAGAGGGTAAGGAAGACACGTTTATTCTGCAAGGTGTGTTTTAAAGGGTCACTGCCACGGTATTTTCCATTGTGTTTTTGTATACAAGAGATACCAAATAGGTGTTTTTAATGAAGGATGTCATTGTAAAATGTAATGTCCATTTTGTTCCCATACAGTTGCGGTTTGAAATGTCCATTTTTGAATCCGTTGTACGTACCATTTTGAGGTTTCATCAAGGTACACACCTTTTACCACTGGTATTTTGACAATTCTACCATCAATCAATCAATCAATGAAGTGGATCTATAAAGCCCTTTTTACATCAACAGATGTCACAAAGTGCTATGCAGAAACCCAGCCTAAAACCCCAAACGGCAAGCGATGCAGATGTAGAAACGCGGTGGCTAGGAAAAACTCCCTAGAAAGGCACAAACCTAGAGAACAACCAGGCTCTGAGGGGTGCCCAGTGCCCTTCTGCCTGTGCCGGGTGGAGATTACAACAGTACGTGGCCATTAAGGGCACATTTCTCTCCAAGATGTTCAAACGTTCATAGATGACCAGCAGGGTCAAATAATAAGCACAGTGGTTGTAGAGGTTGCAACAGGTCAGTCGGTACAGTCGGTACATCAGGAGTAAATGTCACTTGGCTTTTCATAGGCGGCCATTTAGAGGTTGAAATAGCAGCAGGTGTGGTACTGTTGAAAAAAGGCGCACCTACAACATTAATGGGTTAAAGGAAAAATGACCAAAGTAATATAGGTGGCATCCATCAGCAGTGCTCGTGAACAGAGAAATGTTATAGGAACAAACGAGTAAAAGTGTTTAGATTATTGGGGTTGTTCAATGTTTTGGCATTGTAGTTTGAAAAATATCCCACAGTGCAAACACGAGCTATTTGAGCCTCCATTTCCGTAGGTATCCATGGTTACTATGAGAATATTTTGTTCCCCGTGACGTCTATGGGGTTGAAGCGCCATTGTATCTCTCGTATGTAATGGTTCTGCCCACAGAGATCCTATACTAGTTAGTGTTGTAGTTCCTATTTCTACGGTTTTGCCTACCTGCAGCAATCAGGATTTACCTGCAATGTTGATTGCAAATCCGTAATTTCTCATCTCATAATAACAGATGTTTTGCAAACCGTTGATGTTTAAATAAATGGATTCCCGGTGTCCGGATACCTTTTCTCTTAAGGGATCTGATTGAGTGAATCCAAAGTAAAAATGTGAAAATTTTTCTGACTTGGTCTAAATACATAATAGGATGAATCATTCAGGTAAAATAACACAATGTCTATTTGAGTTGAATCAACGTAATATAATCCTTTTTTACCTCTATCATCTTTACTCTATGTATTGGACCACATCTAAACAACTTACTCAAGCTTATCTACTCATAAAAACAAGCAAAAAGATCTACTCAATAATATGACGTGTGCTTTTGTTGACTGTAATAGCTTGAGTACATTCCACAAAGTCATTTTTTATAGTGTATCTAAAGACACGTTTGTTGTGGTGATGATCTTTTTCTTTGACGTTGAACTTGCATTGAACGGACAAATCCATTTCGTTACAACCCTTTTGTAGTATGATTTAGGAATATTTGTTGATGATCCTAATGTCTATGCTTGAATAGTGATTGGTTGTTGGTGAAATATTGCTGAGAACCCATCGTTTCCTGCCCTTTTTTCACTATTGAGCAATTTTGAAAAATTTGCTTTGCTATTGGATTCATAATGGTGACCTGGGACAAGTAATTAGTGAAAACCAGAGTTCAGCAGTTGCCATTAAAGCGATCGAACCAAGTCATCCTAATAGGCTAGTATTAGCCTAAAGCAGGGTTTCCCAAACTCGGGGCACGTTTTGGGAGTTTTGCCCTAGCACTACACAGCTGCTTCAAATAATCAACTCATCATCATCAAGCTGGAGTATTAGAATCAGCTGTGGAGTGCTAGGGCAAAACGCAACAACGCGCACCCCTTGGGGACCCCAGGACCACGTTTGGGAAACGCTGGCCTAAAGAGCAAATGCTGAAAGGGAATCACCATGATGTGCAGTACCCACATTTAACCACAAGATGGCCTCCGTGCTCCACTGTAAAGTTTTGGCCTCTGCATGAGTCTCTCAGCAGCACTGCAACATGGGACTTTCAAAGTAAGTTGGCATGCAATGTTTTTTCTGGACTGCATGCAAGGCTATTATTACACACAACTAATAGTGTCAGTTATTCATCTGAACACAATTCTTGTTACTATTCGGCCTATATTATCACTCGTTTCTTTTCCCCCTCCTTTGTAAAGCATTTTACTGTGCTACTATAGTTCAAAGGAAGTGGATGATGCCAGAGTATATACACACACACACACACACACAAACATTGAAGCTAGACTTCAGGCAACTAAAAGGTGCAATACGTAGCTTTTAGACGTGTTAGTGAACAACATACATGGTGGCTAATGTAGAGGTGCGTGTATACATGGAACAATTGTGCCTTTTTGATGGAAATATGGAGGTGGCTCTTAAAAGAGCCTTTGGGGGATTTTCGAGTTCAGGTCATCCTAATTTATGCGCGCTCTCCTCGAATACAGCGGGCCAGCTGGATGTCCTTGGGCATGATGGTCACCCGCTTGGCGTGGATGGCGCACAGGTTGGTGTCCTCGAACAGGCCGACCAGGTAAGCCTCGCTAGCCTCCTGCAGGGCCATCACGGCGGAGCTCTGGAAGCGCAGGTCGGTCTTGAAGTCCTGGGCGATTTCTCTCACCAGGCGCTGTAAGGGCAGCTTGCGGATGAACAGTTCAGTGGACTTCTGGTAACGACGGATCTCTCTCAGAGCCACGGTGCCGGGCCTGTAACGGTGAGGCTTCTTCACACCGCCGGTGGCCGGGGCGCTCTTGCGAGCAGCCTTAGTGGCGAGCTGCTTCCTGGGGGCTTTGCCACCGGTGGATTTGCGAGCGGTTTGCTTGGTTCTGGCCATGGCGCGTCTCTGCATTTCGAGGCTATACTCCCGACTGTCAGTGTGCTTTTGCCAGCGCGCAGTGTGTAGTTGTGTGCAGGCAGTGTACTATTGGCCTCGTTTGCGATAACAGGCTAGCATTAAAATATAACACAAGATTTCACTCTTGACTTTGACGACTATTATTGCGCGCAAAGGGCCAGCAGTGTGCTATTGTACTCACGCGCTTAGTGTACTATTGTTTTTGGCGCGCAGTGTATTGTGATGGGCGCGCGGTCCTAAAAAAAAAGAAGCAAAGCATCCTTTCCAGTAACCGACAGAGGAGTCCTCCGCAACGGGCCAATCGGGGTAGTGGGGAGATGGTGTCCAATCAGCAGATGCCACTGCCGGCTTTATACATTTCACATGGGCATTTCGAGGCTATACTCCAACTGTCTAAGAAGGAAGCAAGCGCCATGGCCAGAACCAAGCAAACCGCTCGCAAATCCACCCGTGGCAAAGCCTACAGGAAGCAGCTAGCCGCCAAGTCTGCGCGCAGGAGCGCCTCCCCGTTACGAGCCCTGCCAGCGCCTGGGGAGAAAAATCGCCCAGTTCTTCAAGATCGACCTGCGCTTCTAGAGCTCCGCCGTGATAGCCCTGCAGGAGGCAGCGAGGCTTACCTGGTCGGTCTGTTCGAGGACACCAAACTGTGTGCCATCCACGCAAAGAGGGTGTCCATCGTGCCCTAGGACATCCTGATGGCCCACTGTATTCGCGGAGAGCGCGCGTAAATGATGACCTGATCTCCAAAATCCCACCTCCATATTTCCATCAAAAAGGCACAATTGCTCCATTTATACGCGCACCTCTACATTTCTCACCATGTATGTTGTTAACTAACCCGTCTTAAAGCTACGTATTGCACGTTTTACTTGCCTGAGGCGTTGAAATGAAACGCATAAATCCAAAGGGATTATCTACAATAGTCAAAGACGCGCGGCAGGCCGAAATACTCCAACCAAATAATTGGCCAAATCAGGAAGGACAAAGGAAGACTCGGTGCATGCGTTGCTTTATTCAGCACAGTTGAATGGACAGCGCTTCTGCTTCATCTCCACTCACGAGACGGGTAATAGAGGAGCTCCGTGGTGCTGAAATGTACAAAGTTGTCCACTATCGGTATATCTATTTATTATGGCCATCGAAATGTTAGCTATTCAAATCAGATCCAACAATTATATCAAGGGATTAGAAATCCAAGGTTTAAAAACAAACGTGTCATTGTACTCAGAGGATCTAGATACATTTTCTAACCTCTCTGGAATACAACCACATTATGATAAATGTACTATATAAGGTATTGACCCTCCTGTAGCTCAGTTGGTAGAGCATGGCGCTTGCAACGCAAGGGTTGTGGGTTCGATTCCCACGGGGGCCAGAATGAAAAATGTATGCACTCTGCTAAATGACTAAACTGTAAATTGGATCACTGACAATACAACTTGTAGTTTACCAATTAAATGGTCTGATGGTGATGTGGATACATACCCCAAAATAAATAAAATGATCTCACTCTATTAAATGTTAATAGAAAGTTAGCAAAAAATTACAAGATCTTGCTACCAAGGAAAGGTAAAAATACCTGTCTATTTGTGGAAAAAAACTAATAGAAAAAAAATATATTTATTGTATAGCCTTACTTGTTGATATCTCAGACGACCAGAACCTTAATAATAATCACCATACTTACTTCACATAGCACGGACATATAGTAGACTACTGACACTCACTCCTATGGAATGGGTATGGGGAATGGACACGCCAGGACCCAGACCCTACTGTCGTCGATCACACATATTAATGTCGCGTTCAGGGTGCTATCAGAGTTATCGGAAATACCTAGTTCCGACTGGGAAGTTTCACTTGAATGACCCTCCAAGTTCGAATTACAAGTGAGAAATTGTGAAAATGTTGTTGCCAATCTTATTGGTTTAAGAATTGTTCCGACTTCAAAACCCCTTTAACACAATCATGTCGGAGTTACAACTTCCCATTTTCCACGAGAATGTGAAGTTGGCATAATACAGCATTCAAGTGCTAGTCGGTACTTGGAAACGGACATTTCTGACTTGCTAACTGGTTGAACGTGTTACAACAAGTATATAATATGATTGACATAACCATAATAGAAAGGCCTTGGAAGTGCCATAAGTGAAAGCCGACATTTCATTATTTTACATTAACCTCTTTAACATGTATTAAATGAATTATGAAGAAAATTGTGTAATTTAGGCTCTACGAAATATGAAATGCATTATGAAGAAAATCGTGTACTGATGCCTACACGAAAAAGGGGCCTTTCTGACCAAAAGTGCACCTGTATCCCAAAGTATTAAAGTATTAATCGAAATCAAGCATAGAAAACAGCGTTAACATTAATAAGGGTGGCAGGTAGCTTAGTGGGTAAGAGCGTTGTGTCAATAACCGAAAGGTAGCTGGTTCTAATCCCCCGGCCGACTAGATGAAAAATCTGTCGATGTGCCCTTAAGCAAGGCACATAACCCTAAATGCTCCTGTAAGTCGCTCTGGATAAGAGCGTCTGCTAAATGACTAAAATGTAAATGAATATGAAAAATAAAAACACAAGTCTACTTCTGGGCATTTTGTTTATACTTTAAGATGAACTATGTAATAGTAGAACATATTCAAACTCAGAAAAGCTAAAATTACATTAAGAAAATAACAGTTTATAAGCTATTTGTGATATAATGACAGCGTCGTCCAGGGTAGGGGAGGGAATGGCCGGCAGGGATGTAGCTCAGTTGATAGAGCATGGCGTTTGCAACGCCAGGGTTGTGGGTTTGATTCCCACGGGGGGCCAGTATTAAAAAAAAATATGTATTCACTAACTGTAAGTCGCTCTGGATAAGAGCGTCTGCTAAATGACTAAATTTTTAAGTAAGATTTTCTGTGTGAACTCAAAAGTGTTTGTCAGTCCCTTGGGATAGCTGAGATGTAGTGCATAAATCAGGCCGAACATTACCAGGAAGGCATCAGCAAGCCTGGGGAGATTGACAACCACATCACCCTCTAGGACGACAGAGACTCTCACTGGGTGGTAGTGAACTGGGCTTGTGGCATCATCACTGACTGTTGTAAGGAGGACCACTGATGCATCCCACAGGTCTGGCTCATCCATATCATCCTTTAAAAAATGAAAGGGAGAACATATACTAATCACATTTACTGAAACTATGGCTGTGGCAATTTTGATTACAGTTGGATGTAGGGGTGGAACGGTACGTGTATTTGTATTGAACCGAAATGTTACGGGCGTCTCGGTACGGTACATGAATTTACACGGAGAATACACAGTATAAAAATAAATAAAACTTGAGTGCAAATTAATGAATGTAATGCGGAACTACTGTTAGACAAGCGGTTCTTAGGGACACCTAATCTGTAGCCCTGCCCTTAGCTCTGAAGCTCCCGAGCCCCGCCTACATGTCGAGTCAGTCAGTCCAGTCCAAATGAAGAGTCCACATGAAGCGAACTAGTCCCTTCCAAATACAACCAAACACGGACGTAGCTGTATCCCTTCTCGCCTCGACCACAAATGGCCTCCAGGCCCGTTTGATTCGCTGTTTGCTCCGGTATTAGCTGTTAGCTCTGCCGTTAGCTTCGCCGTTAGCGTGTGAAGCTAACACCAAAACTCGTCAACTGCTCTGTGTAACCGAAGCTGCTCTTTTAACATCCCTGCTCTGTGCATTCACATATGAGAGCAGCGCTTGTCTCCCATATCACACTTCTAGCTGATTGTCTTATTTTGTTTACAAGTTACAGATGGAGTCTGGAGATGATGCAGGGTACTTCTTGTTTACATCTTACTTTATACACTTCAAGCTGTTACAGCTAGCTCAGTGGACAGCCTGAGACATGCACAATAACAAAATGTGCCCTCTGCATTTTTGTTTTGCTTTCCCCTCCATTGTACCAAACCGAACCGTGATGTCTGAACCGAGGTATGAACCGAACCGTGACTTCTGTGTACTGTTCCACCCCTAGTTGGATGTCATATAAATAACAATAAATACACAAGTCTGAAATACTCCTGTTCATTCTGCTGCGTTGTGCTCTCGTTGCTGAGAAAGTGAGATTACTTTTATGTGTTCCACTGTGAGGCTAATGACGGCTACTTGATTTTCTTTGCAGTTTATTTTTTTGATGCTGTAATGGGCTCAAAATGACACTTCACACTTATAAACATCTTGCCAGAGGTTTGTAGTTGAAACACTGGTACATATACAGAAATTCTAGTGTGTTGGAAATGAAATGAAGATATGAATTTGTTAATTTACAGTACAATAGGCCTGATATCTCTTTACTGGGACTTACCACACATGTTCTGAAAAATCCAGAGACTTCCTCTAGTAGATAATCAGGAAGGGCATGGAGAACAGTGGTACGCCTTGTGTGGACATCATGTAATTCCTAAGAAGATTAAAATAGTGTTGTGACAAGTTTACTTATCAAACCCAATGACAAACAGTCCCAGCTAATTATTAATTAATTAATTAATTAATTGCCAATATCTGCACATAAATCCACTAATAACCTGCTGACTGGTGCAATTGTGGAATTAAAAAGCTTATTTGAAGCATTAAACTCCCAACATTACACTAAGACTACCTGTGAAATGTATAATCACCTGTGTATCATGGACTTTGAAAATGTTTGCCAAAGCATCTGCAGTCTTTTCAGTTTTGGAAGCTTTCTGTCTAAATAAGGCCATCAAACGAGGAGTGTGGCGATCAAGCTCGGCATAGAAAGTGTTAGGTAGGTTCTGGTTAGTTATCCGTTGGAACTCTGCATATACCTCCATTGAGGAAAGGACAGTAACAGCAATTATTTATTTTGGGATGAATGAAATTAGGCAACAGTACACACAATGTGACATACAGTAGCAAAGATAAAAACAGAAAAAATAACCTACAAAATGAATTTATTTATTAAATTGATGATGATTTTACCTCAGACTGCATATGAAGAGCAGGCCAGAGGTCCATTAGCTCTTTCACCGGTGGGCAGGACATTACAATAGTCTGTCGTCGCAAGGCAAACGTGTTCTGCATCATCTTACAAATAAGGGGTAGGTTTCTCTCAGTCTTCTTTACTTCCTCAACAATAGCCTGCCTCAAAAGGTCAAGGCTTGAGGGATCCTCTCCTTGAGGAAAGTTAGGCAGAAAGTTGACCTCTGCACACTTAGGCCTTTTGATGTTGGAGTGTGAAGGTTCATTCTCAGGGTTTTTTCGGCTTCTTTTCCCAGCATTTACAGCGACCTCCTGACATCCAGCCCTTCTCATCTTGGTCCTGTAATTGCCCATTTTAAACTTGATGCTGTTCTTCCAGCCATTCCATCCATTGTCAGATCCTGCTTCTTTTAAACAGGGGTGTTTCCTCACAAGAGCTTCAGCCACCATTGCTATCTCTTTATCACTGGGGTAAGCCTTAAAACCATATATGGTAGATGCCAGTTTGTCTAAAATATTGTGCTTTTGGTCCCTTGACAACTGAAGAGGTCTCTCATTCTTTTCAAATTCAGCATTCCCATCTCTAAGTGTCAGCTCAACGTCAAACGCAAATGTGGGAATTTGTAAAGGACCTGGAGGCCATCTGCTCAGACGTTCTGGGGATGACACATCTGAAAGGGTATCAGTTGATGCAAGAGAACTGGAATCCTGTCTAACTGAAATATGAACACAGGCTTTTTGTGGTAACTCCTCGATGTAAACAAGGCAAGTGAGTTTTCCATCAAAGTCTGGATCTTTGTATTGCAAACTGAAGTCACAGTCCAATTCCAGTTGTTCTTTTAAAATCTCAATCACTGCATCAACAGAGGCTGGACGGGAGCTGAGTTTTAATTTTCTAACACGGTCTGCCTCGATGACACGAAAGATCATGTTTTGTGGGGCTTCAGCTTCCATCACTTTAATAAAAGAAGAGATTTGGAGGTTAAAAACACATCAGCACAATGACATTATAGTGCATTTATAAGGCTTTCTAAATGTTTATAATCATTAATGACAACCTCCAACGTGTTCAGCATTCATAATGCTTTATACCTCCATGCCAACTTGCAGAGAATAGCTTTCAGTTAGCCTAAGTCACAACACGTGGAGTTAGCTTCTGCTTTCTTTCACAACACTGACACAGCTCCAGCACAGATTTCGAGTTTTTATTGAGCAGTACATGATACCTTACTATCCACCGCTGCACGTTGGGCTCGACCAGTTTTTTACAACTACATTAGCCTAGCCATGTAGCCTATACAGCTAGCTAACTGGCGGGATGACTTTGCATGTTAGCTTGCTAACCTAACAGATAACCGTTTTACATTGCTAACGTGACTCACTTTGTCCGTCTTAAAAACACGTTGAACCTCCAGAAACAAACATACAAACATTCAAGAAAGTTTTATGTTGACTACTTACATTCACAACTCATTTGTGCAGAGCTGAGTGTTACCCTCCGGTCTCCTGCCCTTCTCCTCGGCTCCGGTCTGCTGCCTGAAGAGGAAGTGCACGTAAATACTACAAAATAAAATATGTGAGCGCATATATGTAATTTATTAACTAGCCAACCTTGTAACAAGCAAACTATTAACAATTAATTATTTATAAACGTATATACACGTGTGTGTGTGTGTGTGTGATATTTTATATATATACAAATCTATCTGATGCAATTGATTTATTCTCAATTCGTTCTTGATTTGATTCATTTGTTCTTTCAAAATAAGACATAAATTCATGTTTAATCCATATAGTTTTAAGTAAAAAAAAAATATGTTAAGTAGCAGTTACATAAAAATGAAAAATGTTCATATTATTATTATTATTATTATTATTATAAGTTCAATAAACTCAAAAAGAAGAAAATTGCTACTGGCACTCAACATTTTTAAGTAAGTACAACTTTTAAGAACATTTTAAGTTTACACTACGTATTACAATTAATTATTTTGAACATTCGGGTTTACAGTGTAGTAGACTACTGACACTCACTCGTATGGAATGGGTATGGGGACTACATTATGCTACCTGTGGCTTTCTCATGCACGGTTATACGTCAGACATTTAAACGGCTAGGGATAGCGGAAAGTAAACCCCGTATTGAGTCAATACTGACATCTATTGGTAAACATAATCCTTAACATAAATATCCCAGGTTAGTACACAACGATTTTCCTTACATGTTGTGCTAGGTCCTGCAGGACATCACCCCCTTCATCTTCCTGTAAAAAAAAAAACACAAACACAAACATTCTTTCAATGTTGGGAACAAATGTTACATGAACATTTAAATCAAGCTGGATTACAAGATGCCCTTATTTTTTAAAATCAGAATGTAGTGAACAGGCTGATGCGCAAAGGCAACTACGCTGAGCGTGTGGGCGCTGTCGCACCAGTCTACCTGGCCGCCGGGCTTGAATACCTGACTGCTGAGACCCTGGAGTTGGCCGGAGACACTGCCTGTGCAAACAAGAAGACTCACATCATCCCCTGTCACCTGCAGCTGGCCTTCCGTAACGACGAGGACCCAACATCCGGGCGGTGCTACTCCCCAAGAAGACCGAGAATGCCGTCAAAGCCAAGTAAATTCGCTACTGCGGCATCAACTTGACTACTCAACCCCCAAAGGCTATTTTAAGTGCCAACCAATTGAGTGGGTGTATACACAAAGAACCAGACACCTGGATAGTTCTCGTTAAGGTTCCCCCCGGAAGAGAAATTGTTTCTGACTGCAACAGTGAGTCCTACAACATCTTAATTATATCAACCCCCTCTCCACTAAGCACCCCAGTTATTTTAGGGACACATATCACTTCTTAGAAAATATCAAACACATAGCTGTTCCCTCCCAAACATATACACATATATACAGTCTCTCACAAAAGTGAGTACACCCCTCACATTTTTGTAAATATTTGAGTATATCTTTTCATGTGACAACACTGAAGAAATTACACTTTGCTACATTGTAGAGTAGTGAATGTACAGCTTGTATAACAGTGTACATTTGCTGTCCCCTCAAAATAACTCAACACACAGCCATTAATATCTAAACCGCTGGCAACAAAAGTGAGTACACCCCTAAGTGAAAATGTTCACTCGTTAGTGTTACAAGGTCTCAGGTGTGAATGGGGAGCAGGTGTGTTAAAATTTGGTGTCATCGCTCTCACACTCCCTCATACTGGTCACTGGAAGTTCAACATGGCACCTCATGGCAAAGAACTCTGAGGATCTGAAAAAAAGAATTGTTGCTCTACATAAAGATGGCCTGGGCTATAAGAAGATTGCCAAGACCCTGAAACTGAGCTGCAGCACGGTGGCCAAGACCATACAGCGGTTTAACAGGACAGGTTCCACTCAGAACAGGCCTCGCCATGGTCGACCAAAGAAGTTGAGTGAACGTGCTCAGCGTCATATCCAGAGGTTGTCTTTGGGAAATAGACGTGTGAGTGCTGCCAGCATTGCTGCAGCGGTTGAAGGGGTGGGGGGTCAGCCTGTCAGTGCTCAGACCATACACTGCACCAAATTGGTCTGCATGGCTGTCGTCCCAGAAGGAAGCCTCTTCTAAAGATGATGCACAAGAAAGACCGCAAACAGTTTGCTGAAGACAAGCAGACTAAGGACATGGATTACTGGAACCATGTCCTGTGGTCTGATGAGACCAAGATAAACTTATTTGGTTCAGATGGTGTCAAGCGTGTGTGGCGGCAACCAGGTGAGGAGTACAAAGACAAGTGTCTTGCCTACAGTCAAACATGGTGGTGGGAGTGTCATGGTCTGGGGCTGCATGAGTACTGGGGAGCTACAGTTCATTGAGGGAACTATTAATGCCAACATGTACTGTGACATACTGAAGCAGAGCATGATCTCCTTCCTTCGGAGACTGAGCCGCAGGGCAGTATTCCAACATGATAACGACCCCAAACACACCTCAAAGACGACCACTGCCTTGCTAAAGAAGCTGAGGGTAAAGGTGATGGACTGGCCAAGCATGTCTCCAGACCTAAACCCTATTGAGTATCTGTGGGGCATCCTCAAATGGAAGGTGAAGGAGTGCAAGGTCTCTAACATCCACCAGCTCCGTGATGTCGTCATGGCAGAGTGGAAGAGGACTCCAGTGGCAACCTGTGAAGCTCTGGTGAACTCCATGCCTAAGAGGGTTAAGGCAGTGCTGGAAAATGATGGTGGCCACACAAAATATTGACACTTTGGGCCCAATTTGGACATTTTCACTTAGGGGTGTACTCACTTTTGTTGCCAGCGATTTAGACATTAATGGCTGTGTGTTGTGTTATTTTGAGGGGACAGCAAATTTACACTGTTATACAAGCTGTACACTCACTACTTTACATTGTAGCAAAGTGTCATTTCTTCAGTGATGTGACATGAAAAGATATACTCAAATATTTACAAAAATGTGAGGGGTGTACTCACTTTTGTGAGATACTGTGTGTGTGTGTGTATACACACAGTGTTGATATTGGTGTATAAGCTATCTATATCAATGGTGAATATATATATATATATATATATATATATATATATATATATATATATATATATATATATATATTCACCATTGATATAGATAGCTTATACACCAATATCAACACAGTAGTAGGGATAGAGGCAGTTAGAACACTTTTCAATAGGTTTCCAGATAGGGATAGACCGGACAACGACATATTAGAACTATTAGAGATCAGCCTGACGAGCAATGACTTCATGTTTAATGGTAGGCACTACTTACAGGTGGAGGGAACAACTATGGCTAAGAAATTTGCACCTGCATATGCACACGTATCACAGATTTCATTAATATTCTCAATAATCACCACGCATCAATTCAAGTAAAATACACAATAGATCCAATGGAAGTACATTTCTTGGATACAACAGCCTTCTTCAACCAAAACAATGCAACACAGAAAACATTACTCACCAAAGTATACTTTAAACCTACAGATACACATGCTCTACTCCATAAACACAGCTACCATCCAAAACACACTTTCAAAAGGTATAGCGGAATCACAATTAATTCGCTTCAATAGAATCTCCTCCCGTTAACAGGACTTGGACCATGCCATCTCAGTGGCAGACTGGAACTTCATAGGCACAGCATCCACACTGATACTAGGAGATTCCAACCTCAACAGAATACCCTCATTCAATAACCCAAACATACAAATCGACAGCTACCCAGGTGCAAATATTTATCATTTTGCCAAGGTTCTGAAAAAGACACCTGCCAGGTGTTTCTCTAGGTGGGTATAACCAACAAGTACCATGATCCCTACCAGACCTCCCTCAAACAGCTGGCAGACATGTATAAAGAAGCAAAAAACACTTTTCCAAATGCTATTATTTATATCCCTATCCTTAACCATTCAGTTCCTCACCCCAGTGCAGAAACGCAACCTGAAAATCATGAATGGATACATCACCACACAATTCCCAACCCTCCAATTCCATACGTCTCCAGATCTGATACACTGGACAACAACCACAGCAAGACTGATATTCAATAACTGGTGCCAGCATTACATTTACATTGACTTCCATCCACAGCTTGGACAATCATAGCCACACCAACAGAATATTTTCACAGCTCTTTCCCTCTTCCCTCACTGTTGCTGCCACAGCCACTACCTCAGATCCCCCAGCAGAGGGCAGAACTACACCTGGTTTATCAAACATCAGACAGACACAAAAGACAATCTCACCCACATAGAAAGAGAGGCCATAAAACAACTTAAAAACAACCCACAAAATATACCGAAACCAGCAGACAAAGGATCAAAAATAGTTATAATAGATAAACACCAATACACATACGAAGCAAACAGACAATTATCCAACACTAAACACTATCAACCAATAGACAACCGTATACAACTACAGACACAAATACAATTAAGGCAAATCATTCAAACCCTCTATGAAAAACATATCACTGCTAAACAACGGAACTTTCTCTTTGTACCAGACACCCCACGACCTAGACTGTTTCACCTACTCCCGCAAATACACAAAGAACCAGACACCTGGATAGTTCCCTTTGAGGTTCCCCCCCGGATACCAATTGCTTCTGACTGCAACAGTGAGTCCTACAACATCTCAGAATACATTGACTATTATATCAACTTGAAAGCACCCCAGTTATCTTAGGGACACATCACTTCATGGAGAGGATTGGACCAATAGTTGTTCCCTCCCAAACCCACATATTAACAATAGATATTGATGGCCTATACACTAATATAAATACAGCAACAGGAATACAAGCAGTTAGAAACATTTTCAAGAGATATCCAGTTAACACTAGACCGGACAAAGAAATACTACAACTATTAGAAATCAGCCTTACTAGCAATAACTTTTTATTCAACGATCACTATTACCTACAGGTGGCGGGAACAGCTATGGGTAAAAATGTGCACCTGCATACGCAAATATACACATGGCTGAATGGGAGAGAGACGCTGAATGGGAGAGAGAGGCACTGGCCAAGTGTCCATACCAACCCACCTTTTATTACCGATTCTTAGACGATATAATAGGAGCCTGGCCTCACGACATTCAACTATTTACATATTTCCTAAACATTCTCAACAATCATCCATCCATCCATTAAGGTTAAATACACAATTCATCAGCAAGAAGTCAACTTCCTAGACACAGCAGTTTTTTTCAGTAATAACAATCCATCACAGAAAAAAAAGTATGTCACTTCACAATGATACATCATTTGACAATACAAAACAGGTTAAAAAATCCACATTGTGGACCACTCAAATAGTTTTGAGACACTAAAAGCAGTAATAGCAACATAGTACATTATTTAATTTGGAGTCCACTATAATCTATAATACATGTAGGCCTACCTGTACGTGGCACAGAAAGTGTAGAGGCCCTTAGCAGTTGGGCCTTGGCGGCGAGCTGCATCCTGTAGGCTTTGCCACGGGTGGATTTGCGAGCAGTTTGCTTGGTTCTGATTTACGGGTTTTATAAAAATCGTACAAAAACCATACATCATAAATCATTTCATTTTCATACAATATTTGCATCACGCCACACCATACTCACTCCAGTATCCTCTCACCCTCCTCTTTCCACCACCCCATCACTATTAACAAACCAACAACCCCATCATAATAAGAAAACACTATGCCATTTAGCAGACGCTGTACTTACTGTCATGCTTGCATACATTTTACATGTGAGCGGCCCCAGGGACCGAACCCACTACCCTGGCGTTACAAGCGCCGTGCTCTACACACTGAGCCACATAGGACTACGAAAAAAACAAGAAAAATTCACATGATATATACCGACCCAACCATAATAATCGAAATGCTATGCCCTTTAGCAGACGCTTTACTTACCGTCATCCATGATTACATTTTACGTGGGCAGCCTCGGGGACCGAACCCGCTTCCATGGGGTTACAAGCGCTACGCTCAACCCACTGAGCCACATAGGACTACGAAAAAAACAAGAAAAATTCACATCATATATACCGACCCAACCATAATAATGAAATACTTATTTTCCACCATAATTTGCAAATAAATTCATTAGAAATCCTACAATGTGATTTACAGGATTTTTCTCATTTTGACTTGCACAATTGGTGGCTGACTAAATACTTGAAGTGTTCCGTAGTTACAAGAGCTAGCCAAATCCCTCAGATTAGCCACGTAGCTTTGAATGGACTCACCCGGCCGTTGGTGTCTCTTCCATAGCCGGTAGCGTCGCTCTTTCCCGGCGAAGTGGTTCCGTAGGAGGCTGACTGCAGCAGTGAATGTAGGAGCCGATCCAAGCGCTCTGAAAATCCTCTGTCCCTCTGTACCAAGGCAGTGACGGAGCAGTGCTGTCCTCCGCTTGTCGGAGATTGTAGAAAAGTCCATAGCTTCGAGATAAGTGTTAAAACTTTCAAGCCAGTTATTCCACGGGACTGGAGGTTCGCCAGGCACGGCAAGGAATGGTGCTGGCGGTGGTAAACTGAATTCAGCCATCTTCGTCGCCAATGTTATATCTAGCCTAGCTGTAGAAGAACGGACATCTGGACAGTTTCACATTGTACATCACTCTGTCGTTTAATGACATGTGCCACACATTCTGACAACCCATTCATCCGTAAAGCAGCACACTGTCGTAAACCATAACAACGTACAGTACGACGTACAGCACGTCGTACCATACATAACAATATTATTCTGAAGTAACAGTACTTTTACTTGAGTACAATTTTTGGCTCCTCTACCCACCTCTGTATGTATATAAGCCAAGCTTACCTCCCGCCAGAGAGACAAAACTTCAACCTCTGACTCTGAATGCATTCAACCGTGCTGAATACAGCAACGCATGCGCAGAGCCTTCCTGATTTGGCCATGCGACTTTGACTATTGTAGATAATCCATTTGGATTGATGCCTTTTATTTCAACTCCTCAGGCAAGTAAAACGTGCAATACGTAGCTTTTAGACATGTTAGTTAACAACATACATGGTGAGAAATGTAGACGTGCGCGTATATAATAAGAATATGCCATTTAACAGAAGCTTTTATCCAAAGCGATTTACAGTTAGTGAATACATATATATTTTTTATACTGGCCCCCCGTGGCAATCAAACCCACAACCCTGGCGTTGCAAATGCCATGCTCTATCAACTGAACTACATCCCTGCCGGCCATTCCCTCCCCTACCCTGGACGACTTGTGCACCGCTCATGAGTCTCCAGGTCGCGGCCGGCTGCAACAGAGCCTGGATTCGAACCAGGATCTCCAGTGGCACAGTTAGCACTGCAAAGCAGTGCCTTAGACCACTGCGCCACTCAGGAGCTACAGCGGTAGGGGAGGGAATGGCCGGCAGGGAGGTAGCTCAGTTGGTAGAGCATGGCGTTTGCAACGCCAGGGTTGTGGGTTCGATTCCCACGGGGGGCCAGTATGAAAAAAATAATGAATAATGTATGCACTAACTGTAAGTCGCTCTGGATAAGAGCGTCTGCTAAATAATATAAAATGTAAATGTTGTTCTGTCACCGTGGAGACACACACATACACAGTTTATGGGCTGCCTCATTCTAGTTCTGCCTGGTAAAAAAAAGTATAAACGTTTGGAAATGTGTGTAACTTGTGCTTAGTTATTTATTATTATTATTTTAATTGATAAGTACTTGAATTTACCTGAATTATTTTAATTTAAGCTATTTTGTAATTCATTTTCATTTATTTAATTAATTGGATGAACTATAATTTGCCTAAAGATGATTATTTTGGATTTTTGTCTGTCTGATTGTTGTCTTGTGTTAAAAAATAAACTCAAGTAACTCAGTACTTGAGTAGTTTTTTCACCAAGTACTTTTTTACTCTTACTCAAGTAATTATTTGGATGACTACTTTTTACTTTTACTTGAGTCATATTATTCTGAAGTAACAGTATTTTTACTTGAGTACAATTTTTGGCTACTCTACCCACCTCTGTATGTATATAAGCCAAGCTTACCTCCCGCCAGAGAGACACATCCTCAACCTCTGACTCTGAATGCATTCAACCGTGCTGAATACAGAAACGCATGCGCGAAGCCTTCCTGATTTGGCCATGCGACTTTGACTATTGTAGATAATCCATTTGGATTGATGCCTTTTATTTCAACGCCTCAGGCAAGTAAAACGTGCAACACGTAGCTTTTAGACAGGTTAGTTAACAACATACATGGTGAGAAATGTAGATGTGCGCATATATAATAATAATATGCCATTTAGCAGACGCTTTTATCCAAAGCGACGTACAGTCATGTACGCATACATGTTTAAGTATGGGTGGTCCCAGGGATGGAACCCACTACCCTGTTGTTACAAGCGCCATGCTCTACCAATTGAGCTACAGAGGACCACGTATAAATAGATCAATTGTGCCTTTTTGATGGAAATATTGAGGTGGGATTTTGGAGATCAGGTCATAATTTACGCGCGCTCTCTGCAAATAAGGCGGGCCAGCTGGATGTCCTAGGGCACGATATGCACCCTCTTTGCGTGGATGGCACACAGTTTGGTGTCCTCGAACAGACCGACCAGGTAAGCCTCGCTGGCCTCCTGCAGGGCCATCACGGCGGAGCTCTGGAAGCGCAGGTTGGTCTTGAAGAACAGGGCGATTTTTCTCCCCAGGCGCTGGAAGGGCACATTGCGGATGAGCAGCTCAGTGGAGCTTTGGTAACGACAGATCTCTCTGAGACACGGTGCCGGGCCTGTAACGGGGAGGCTCTCCTGCGCAGCCTTGGTGGCGAGCTGCATCCTGTAGGCTTTGCCACGGGTGGATTTGCGAGCGGTTTGCTTGGTTCTGGCCATGGCGCTAGCTTCCTTCTTAGACAGTCGGAATATAGCCTCAAAATGCCCATGTGAAATGTATAACGCCGGCAGTGGCATCTGCTGATTGGACACCATCTCCCCACCACCCCGATTGGCCCGTTGCGGAGGCCTCCTCTGTTGGCTATCGGAAGGGATGCTTTGCTTCTTTTTTTTTTTGACCGCGCACCCAAAACAGTACACTGCGCGCCCAAAACAATACACTGCGCGCCCAAAAAACACACTGTACGCCAAAAAACAATACACTTTGCGTGCGCCCGCAATAATACACTGCGCGCCCAAAACAATAGAACACTGCCGGCCTTTACACGCAATAATAAAGTCAAGAGTGAAATCTTGTGTTATAATTTAATGCTAGCCTGCTATGGCAAACGAGGCCAATAGTACACAGCGCGGATGCAACTGCACACTGCGCGCAGGCAAAAGCACAATGTGCGCGCAACAGTACACTGCCGGCCCTTTATGCGCAATAATAGTCGCTGAAGTCAAGAGTGAAATCTTATGTTCTAATCTATGGCAAACGATGCCAATAGTCCACTGCGCGCAGGCATTAGGACACTGCCGCGCGATAATATTCGCCAAAGTCAAGAGTGAAATCTTTTGTTCTAATCACCACATGTTCAATAATGGCATTTCCCCCCTTTATTCAAATTACAACCTCTCACTTTCAGTTATTTGAAATGAAATAATCTCTCAAATATCACTATATCTAAAACAAGCCATAGAAAGTTGGTTGCAATTTCAATTAAATCATCCAGAAACGACAGAACAAACTCAAATACACTAATAGGAGAAAATATATATTTATTGATATTGTATGTTGTATAGCCTTACTTGTTGGTATCTCAGACGACCAGAACCTTAATAATAATCACCATACTTACTTCACATAGCACGGACATATAGTAGACTACTGACACTCACTCCTATGGAATGGGTATGGGGACTGGACACGCCGGGACCCAGACTCTACTGTTGTCGATGACACATATTAATGTCGCGTTCAGGGTGCTATCAGAGTTATCGGAAATACCTAGTTCCGACTGGGAAGTTTCACTTGAATGACCCTCCAAGTAGGAATTACAAGTGAGAAATAGTGAAAATGTTGTTGCAAATCTTATTGGTTTAAGAATTGTTCCGACTTCAAAACCACTTTAACACAATCATGTGGGAGTTACAACTTCCCATTTTCCACGAGAATGTGAAGTTGGCATAATACAGCATTCAAGTGCTAGTCGGTACTAGGAAACGGACATTTCTGACTTGCTAACTGGTTGAACGCGTTACAATAGCCTAAGTATATAATATGATTGACATAACCACAATAGAAAGGCCTTGGAAGTGCCATAAGTGAAAGCCGACATATTTCATTATTTTTACATTAACCTCTTTAACATGTATTAAATGAATAATGAAGAAAATGGTGTAATTTAGACTCTACGAAATATGAAATGCATTATGAAGAAAATCGTGTACTGTTGCCTACACGGAAAAGGGGCCTTTCTGACCAAAAGTGCACCAGTATCCCAAAGAATTAATCGAAATCGAGCATAGAAAACAGCGTTAGCATTAATAAAACAATTTTTCCCACGAATTAAGTTGTACGTAAATGTGTGTATTTTCTCACAAATGATGTTCAGAAAATCTCAAACAGTACATAGGCATACAACTACAATGTTTGAAATATTATTAAATAAAGACAACATTTCTGTATATTCATAACGTTTAATTAGCCATAATAAAGAAAATAAAGAAAAATAGGCTATCCGTTTATGGTTGTTGTGTGTAGCCTACTGGTTAAATTGGTGTCTTTTCGCACGAATTAAGTAGCATATAAATTTGTGTCTTTTCACACAGAAATGCACGAAATCTGCTGAAATACATTATGCTACCTGTGGTTTTCTCGAGCACGGTTATATGTCAGACATTTAAACCGCGACGGATAGCGGAAAGCAAACCCCGTATTGAGTCAATACTGTCATCGATTGGTAAACATAATCCTTAACGTAAATATCCCAGGTTAATACACAACGATTTTCCTTACATGTTGTGCTAGGTCCTGCAGGACATCACCCCCTTCATCTTGCTGGAAAAAAAATAACACACAAACACAGACATTTTTCAATGTTGGGAACAAATTTTACATGAACATTTAAATCAAGATGGATTAAGAGATGCCCAGGCTGATGCGCAAAGGCAACTACGCCGAGCGTGTGGGTGCTGTCGCACCAGTCTACCTGGCTGCCGTGCTCGAGTGCCTGACTGCTGAGATCCTGGAGTTGGCCGGAGACATTGCCCGTGCAAACAAGAAGCCTCACATCATTCCCCATTACCTACTCCCCAAGAAGACCGTCAAAGCCAAGTAAATTCGCTACTGAGGCTTCAACTTGACAACTCAACCTCCAAAGGCTATTTTAAGAGCCAACCAATTGAGTGGGTGTATACACAATTATGTCGACTATTTCTTACATACATGCCACTATATCATGTTCCCACATGAGGCCATGAATGAACAATAACACCTACTAGGCCTCGTTTGCCATAGCAGGCAAGCATTAGATTAGAACACAAGATTTCACTCTGGACTTTGGAGACTATTATTCCGCATAAAGGGCCGTCAGTGTGCTGTTGCGCGCGCACAGTGTGCTTTTGCCGGCGCGCAGTGTGTAGTTGTGTGCAGGCAGTGTACCATTGGCCTCGTTTGCCATAACAGGCTACCATTAAAATATAACACAAGATTTCACTCTTGACTTTGACGACTATTATTGTGCGCAAAGGGCCAGCAGTGTGCTATTGTACGCACGCGCTTAGTGGACTATTGTTTTGGGCGCCCAGTGTATTGTGTTGGGCGCGCGGTCCTAAAAAAAAGAAGCAAAGCATCCCTTCCAGTAACCGACAGAGGAGTCCTCCGCAATGGGCCAATCGGGGTGGTGGGGAGATGGTGTCCAATCAGCAGATGCCACTGCCGGCTTTATACATTTCACATGGGCATTTCGAGGCTATACTCCGACTGCAAATCCAGCCTTGGCAAAGCCTACAGGAAGCAGCTCAACGCCAAGTCTGCGCGCAGGAGCGCCTCCCAGTTACAGGCCCGGCACCGTGTCTCAGAGAGATCCGTCATTACCAAAGGGCCACTGAGCTGCTCATCCGCATTGTGCCCTTCCAGCGCCTGTGGAGAAAAATCGCCGACCTGCGTTTCCAGAGCTCCACCGTGATGGCCCTGCAGGAGGCTAGCGAGACTTACCTGATCGGTCTGTTCGAGGACACCAAACTGTGTGCCATCCACGTAAAGAGGGTGACCATCGTGTCCTAGGACATCCAGCTGGCCTGCCTTATTCACAGAGAGCGCGCGTAAATTATGACTTGATCTCCAAAATCCCACCTCCATATTTCCATCAAAAAGGCACAATTGATATATTTATTCGTGGTCCTCTGTAGCTAAATTGGTAGAGCATAGCGCTTGTAATGCCAGGGTAGTGGGTTCGATCCCCGGGACGTAAAAATGTATGCGCACATGACTGTATGTCGCTTTGGATAAAAGCGTCTGTTAAATGGCTTATTATATACGCGCACCTCTACATTTCTCACCATGTATGTTGTTAACTAACCCGTCTAAAAGCTACGTATTGCATGTTTTACTTGCCTGAGGCGTTGAAATAAAAGGCACCTGCTGGACCAGAAGTCATGTGGCCAACACTCTGCTTAAAATCATTAAGAGCTGTAAGGAGTCCATCAACTAACTGGTCAGTCAAGTCATATAGGGAGGGATTTCATGGCCACCTGCTGGAGCAGAAGTAATGTCTGCCAACACTGGCCTTAAAATCATTAGGAGCTATAAGGAATAAGTCAACTCATCATTCAAGTAATATAGGGAGGGATCTTAGCACCACCTGCTGGATCAGAAGTACTCTTCACCGTAGGCTCAGAGAGCCATCATCTCTCAACTGGTGCAATTTTCATAAGTATTTGGTTAAAAAAAATACAACAACAGCTCATCATATAGGCAGTGGTTTCAAAACTCTAAGCACATGTTCAAGTAGAGCACACCAAATCATACAGGTACTTGTTCACCACACTGAATCAGTGTTTAATCTAGAAATACATGCTTTGCATTGCAATACATGTTCTTGTAAAGTCATTGCTTTCCACAATGCAATGCTCACATCACTTTCCTTGTGATATTGTTGTTCATTTGTTCAAATGTATTTGACTATGACCTAATCCGACTGCTCTGAATTCATAATCACTTCACGGTTTGGTGTTAACCTACCGATTTTCAACTGCTTTGCCTATTGCAGATTAGGAACACTGTCATGAAAATGTATGGTTGGGAAGTCTAAAATGAGGGTAACTCCCCTTAAGGTAAATGTCTGTGTTCTGAGTGGCAAAAAAAACAACAATGTTTTATAACATTTAGATATGTGCATACTGGCTGTCCTTAGGCAAACGCATTTAGAAGGGAAAGAAGTGGAACCAATTAATACTTTTCTTGCTCTTCAATCAAAACAAAACCTTCACAAAGTGGTGCGTTTTGCCCCAAAATGACCCCTGAGGATTAGTGTGTTCTCATTTGCCAGTAATTGACCCTGACATACTCCCTTTAAATTGTACTATTTTACTCAAATATATACTGTAATGTACTACTATTATGATGATGACTATTATGATTTTACTTCATGGTAAGTAGAGCAAAATGCTGAAATTGACAAGATCAGAGACTCGTTCGTTCCTTTTTTCAAACTCCCCGATGGTAGATGGCGCTGATGAGTGCCACTGAACCATATGCGCTGCACCCCGAAGTTAGTGACAGAAGAAGAGATACTGTTGCTGCGAAAGACAAAAACGGTCACTACCTCAAGAAGTCTGATAATAAGCTGAGCTGAGACTAGGTATGTAACAATGAAATGTCGTCCAATTGAGTACTCACTCTCTTAAACTTTAAATCTTGAAGCAAATTATTTGTTTGTGCGTGTGAACATGATTTAGTGTGGTGAATGTATTCCAAATAATTTAACATAAATACAGTAAATGATGCGCAAAAATCAGCCGCTTTTGCAAGTCAAATCTATGCTGGACAAATGCGCATTATTTTAATGACAGTTTTTTGATTACATGTTTTGTCTGCGCATTTGTTGGGTCGCATGTGACCGATGGTAAGCGAGCTCTCGTTTGGTCATGTGTTACTAGCTAACGTAGCCTAGACTAGCTAGCTAGCTAGCTAGCTAACTTGTAGCTAATTTCCCCCTAACCTCTGACACTCTCTAGCGGTTGGAGGACTAAATCACCTCGAGCTCAACATTTTAAAATGGAACTGGAAAATGGTACGTTTTGCTGTTAACGACACCCTTCTAGCTAGCTGACCACCGATTTGAGGTGAAAGCTAGTGCGACTTTCATTTGGTGACGTCACTTGCTCTATGAACTGGAAGTAGTTACTTTGAGAGCATCGCAGATGGTGTGGAATGCCTGGCGAGGTATGTAGAGGGTTCCTGGTTCGAAAACAGGTAGGGACAGTGAGTAAAGCTTTCGCAGTGGGGCTATATACCTAGATTACTATGTGGATTGAGAAATGTGAAAGGTTGAATTAGATAGCTTAAATAGAAGTATTCTGGAAAGGTCTATGAAACTATGTTATAAGGACACCATGCGCCTCCCCCATAATGTAGGAAGGAGCAGGAGAGGGGGGGGATGTGAGAGACAGTACATAGTTCAGATGGTAGGAATGTCATTAAGTGTATACTGATCAACAATATCAAGCATTTGTTTTATTAATTAGGGCCTAATCAGAGAGAACAGTTAAAGAAATTGAATAGCGAACTGAAATGGGTTAGCGGGAAAATATAAATAGTTGGTACAACAATAATTTATTTTGGTTACGGGGAAGCAAGTGGCATTGGCTGTTGTGCTGGGGAAATAGCGCCAGCCTGTGGTGGGTTCTGGATTTGTTATAAATACATTTATATTTTAAACTAAAGTGATGGAATAGACTACAATTATAACATCAGAAAAAGGGCACAATATAATTTGTAAGTTATTATAATTATTATTGATAGTTATTGCAGTTATTATCATTGATTCAGTAATGATAGAAGGGTAGAGAGGAAATAGGCAGGAAGAGCTAGAGAAAGTAAACACAGAGAGTTTTAGCACAGGGAGTTGAAGAGATTAGAAGACTATAATAAGCCAGGGAGAGTGGTTAGATGATGAGGAATGGGATGACCAGTACCCTTTGATAGCCTTGCCGAACCCAAGGGCTGGGGAGGAGCATGCACCAGACACACTGGATGTATATAGGGCGTGGACACAGCGAGATGTAGTAAGAGCAATAGAGGGTGTAGTGCACCCTAAGAGAGGAGAGGGGTCAGAGGAACCCATTGATACGGGGTGGGAAGTGTTTGAATTGGAAACAATTGAATTGGCTCTGCAGCAAGAACAGAAACCATACCTCACCTTAACAATATTAGGGAAAAATATTAAATTCTTTTGTGACACAGGGGCATGTCGAACAGCAATCTGTGTAGCCGACATACCCAAAATAATTAGAATTAAGGGGGAGAAAAATCATGGTACGCTCGGCCTCGGGCTATCAATTTATGGAGCGATTATCAGCCCCTGTGACTTTACAACATGAAGATTCAGGGGGAGAGGTATGCATACCTGTACTGGTATCAAGCCGGTGGCCTCATTAAAGACTACCATGTGGGGCCAATAAAGCATTTTCACCCATGAATATTCGATCACGTGTGTGTGTGTGTGTGTGTGTGTGTGTGAGAGAGAGGGAGAGAATGTTCACTGCAATCTGATAACAAATAAGGGCATGTCGTAATCCAGGTGGAATAAAATGTGTTCCCCACATTGACAGAATGTCTGTATTTGTGTCTTATTTATTTTACAGGAAGCTGAGTGGGGTCATTTCCTGCAAGACCTTGCGTAACATGTAAAGGAAATCTATGCGATCAACAAGGAGGGTGCCGTGGCGAGTGACAGCCCTCAAGAACAAATGACTGTCTTAAGCAGAATGACAGGCCTGAGGACAATTGTCATAGACTGAATGTCAGGGTTACTTTGTAACACCTTCGTAGTTAAACGCTGAGGTGCCTTTGGAACTCTTCTCTCCCTTCATTTTTTCTGGTAGCAGGTCAGGAACGGTGTCCTCTACCACAGGCCCGCTTGTTGTTGGTGAAGCCGCCTGGGGCACAGAATCTGTGCTGGGACCAACCTCTGCCTACTGGGGGATGGTCACCGAGAGGCGGGGCTCGAGCACATTGCGGTCTGGGACCCCGTCCCCGATGGGCCCGTGGCGGTTCTATAGGCTAAAGAGGTTAGAGGGTAAGGAAGACACGTTTATTCTGCAAGGTGTGTTTTAAAGGGTCACTGCCACGGTATTTTCCATTGTGTTTTGTATACAAAAGATACAAAATAGGTGTTTTTAATGAAGGATGTCATTGTAAAATGTAATGTCTATTTTGTTCCCATACAGTTGCGGTTTGAAATTCCGATTTTTGAATCCGTTGTACCATTTTAAGGTTTCATCAAGGTACACACCTTTCACCACTGGTATTTTGACAATTCTACCATCAATCAATCAATGAAGTGGATTTATAAAGCCCTTTCTACATCAAAAGATGTCACAAAGTGCTATACAGAAACCCAGCCTAAAACCCCACACAGCAAGCGATGCAGATGTAGAAGCGCGGTGGCTAGGAAAAACTCCCTAGAAAGGCACAAACCTAGAGAACAACCAGGCTCTGAGGGGTGGCCGGTGCCCTTCTGCCTGTTCCGGGTGGAGATTATAACAGTACGTGGCCATTAAGGGCACATTTTTCTCCAAGATGTTAAAACGTTCATAGATGACCAGCAGGGTCAAATAATAAGCACAGTGGTTGTAGAGGTTGCAACAGGTCAGTCAGTACATCAGGAGTAAATGTCACTTGGCTTTTCATAGGCGGCCATTTAGAGGTTGAAATAGCAGCAGGTGTGGTACCAGGGTCTGTCTGCACAGTATGGTTGTTATGACATCACAATGCTACCTGCATCACTGATGGTCTACTGCAAAACCTTGTAGTTTATTTTAAACAGATTTCTATTGGGAACTGTTGAAAAAAGGCGCAACTACAACATTAATGGGTTAAAGGAAAAATGACCAAAGTAATATAGGTGGCATCCATCAGCAGTGCTCGTGAACAGAGATATGTTATAGGAACAAACAAGTAAAAGTGTTTCGATTATTGGGGTTGTCACGTCTTTAATTATTTTGGCCTTGTAGGCAACATTGTAGTTTGAAAAATATCCCACAGTGCAAACACAAGCTATTTGAGCCTCCATTTCAGTAGTTATCCATGGTTACTATGAGAATATTTTGTTCCCCATGACGTCTATGGGGTTGAAGCTCCATTGTATCTCTCGTAAGTAAATGTTCTGCCCACAGAGATCTTATACTAGTTAGTGTTCTAGGTCCTATTTCTATGGTTTTGCCTACCTACAGCAATCAGGACTTACCTGCAGTGTTGTTTGCAATTCCGTAATTTGTCAACTCATAATAACACATGTTTTGCAAAACGTTGATGTTTAAATAAATGGATTCCCGGTGTCCGGATACCTTTTCTCTTAAGGGATCTGATTGAGTGAATCCAAAGTAAAAATGTGAACCTTTTCTGAGTTGGTCTAAATGAATATATCATGTAACATTGAGTACATAATAGGATGAATCATTCAGGTAAAATAACACAATGTCATGGATCTATTTGAGTTGAATCAACGTAATATAATCCTTTTTTACCTCTATCATCTTTACTCAATGTATTTGACCACATCTAAACAACTTACTCAAGCTTATCTACTCATAAAAACAAGCAAAAATATCTAATCAATAATATGACGTGTGCTTTTGTTGACTGTAATAGTTTGAGTACATTCCACAAAGTCATTTTTTACAGTGTATCTAAAGACACGTTTGTTGTGGTGATGCACTTTTTCTTTGACGTTGAACTTGCATTGAACAGACAATTCCATTTCGTTACAACCCTTTTGTAGTATGACTTAGGAATATTTGTTGATTATCCTAATGTCTATGCTTGAATAGTGATTGGTTGTTGGTGAAATATTGCTGAGAACCCATAGTTTCCTGTCCTTTTTTGACTCCCTTTAGGTACCATGGGTGAAAGCAAAACTTTGCAACATCCAATAAATGTTTGGGAAGCTCTATTTGAATAGTCAACTTCTCCTTCGGGGGGGTTCACACTGCTTTTCGGAAATGGCATTGGCCAATGCCCTACCTTCATATCCTATAGCTTTGATATAGCTGGTGCTTTTATCCCAAGTGACAACAGTGAGTCCATACCTTTTAACATGTGACCCCAGTGGGGATCCAACCCACAACTATGGTGTTGCTAGTGAAATGCGCTGAATACCTGAGCCACACAATACTGTGAAATGCAATACAGGTGGAAGGTGTGTGTGATTGCCATCCCCATGAGCGTGCCACCCTCCTCCAGGCCACGGATGAGGCATGCAATGACATCAAATCCACACCTATGGCAAAATGCTCAAGACAGGATTGATGCAAACTAGTGCCTGCTAAACGTTCGGTTTGTTTCATTCATTCCATTTGTGTCGTTTGATTACAGGACATCTATGTTGTAATTATCTAAAGAATACATGGACTTTTTCCGTCAATGATTGTGACATGTCTTCAATGACGACACAGGGGATAAGAAAGATGGAAATGTGATTTCCACAGTGTAATTGACAGACTGTAGCATGTTACATTCAAAGAGCAATTTAGAAACATTTGTTTTGCTATTAGATTCATAATGGTCACCTGGGACAAGTAATTAGTGAAAACCAGAGTTCAGCGGTTGGCATTAAAGCGATAGAACCAAGTCATCCTAATAGGCTAGTATTAGCCTAAAGCAGGGTTTCCCAAACTCGGGCCACGTTTTGGGAGTTTTTGCCCTAGCACTACACAGCTGCTTCAAATAATCAACTCATCATCAAGCTGGGAGTATTAGAATAAGCTGTGGAGTGCTAGGGCAAAACGCGCACCCCTTGGGGACCCCAGGACCGCGTTTGGGAAACGCTGGGCTAAAGAGCTAATACTAAAAGGGACTCCCCATGATGTGCGCACACATGGGCAGTACCTGAGTTGATCCACAAGATGTCCTCCGTGCTCCACTGTAAAGTTTTGGCCTCTGCATGAGTCTCTCAGCAGCACTGCAACATGGGACTTTCAAAGTCAGTTGGCATGCAATGTTTTTTCTTGACTGCATGCAAGGCTATTACACACAGCTAATAGTGTCAATTATTCATCTGAACACAATTCTTGTTACTATTCGGCCTATATTATCACTCGTTTCTTTTCCCCCTCCTTTGTAAAGCATTTTACTGTGCTAAAATAGTCCAAAGGAAGTGGATGATGCCAGATGGTTGTATATACACACACAAACATTGAAGCTAGACTTCAAGCAACTAAAAGGTGCAATACGTAGCTTTTAGACGTGTTAGTGAACAACATACATGGTGGGTAATGTAGAGGTGCGTGTATACATGGAACAATTACAGGACATCTATGTCGTAATTATCTGAGGAATACATGGACTTTTTCCGTCAATGATTGTGACATGTCTTCAATGACGTCACAGGGGATAAGAAAGATGGAAATGTGATTTCCACAGTGTAATTGACAGACTGTAGCATGTTACATTCAAAGAGCAATTTAGAAACATTTGTTTTGCTATTAGATTCATAATGGTCACCTGGGACAAGTAATTAGTGAAAACCAGAGTTCAGCGGTTGGCATTAAAGCGATTGAACCAAGTCATCCTAATAGGCTAGTATTAGCCTAAAGCAGGGTTTCCCAAACTCGGTCCACGTTTTGGGAATTTTTGCCCTAGCACTACACAGCTGATTCAAATAATCAACTCATTATCAAGCTGGGAGTATTAGAATCAGCTGTGGAGTGCTAGGGCAAAACGCGCACCCCTTGGGGACCCCAGGACCGCGTTTGGGAAACGCTGGGCTAAAGAGCTAAAACTAAAAGGGACTCCCCATGATGTGCGCACACATGGGCAGTACCCAAGTTGAACCACTAGATGTCCTCCGTGCTCCACTGTAAAGTTTTGGCCTCTGCATGAGTCTCTCAGCAGCACTGCAACATGGGACTTTTAAAGTCAGTTGGCATGCAATGTTTTTTCCTGACTGCATGCAAGGCTATTACACACAACTAATAGTGTCAAATATTCATCCGAACATAATTCTTGTTACTATTCGGCCTATATTATCACTCGTTTCTTTTTCCCCTCCTTTGTAAAGCATTTTACTGTGCTACTATAGTCCAAAGGAAGTGGATGATGCTAGATGGTTGTGTATATACACACACAAACATTGAAGCTAGACTTCAGGCAACTAAAAGGTGCAATACGTAGCTTTTAGACGTGTTAGTGAACAACATACATGGTGGGTAATGTAGAGGTGCGTGTATACTGGATAAGAGCGTCTGCTAAATGACGTAAATGTAAATGTATACATGGAACAATTGTGACTTTTTGATGGAAATATGGAGGTGGTCCTTAAAAGAGCCTTTGGGGGATTTTGGAGATCAGGTCATCCTCATTTATGCGCGCTCTCCGCGAATACGGCGGGCCAGCTGGATGTCCTTGGGCATGATGGTCAACTGCTTGGCGTGGATGGTGCACAGGTTGGTGTCCTCGAACAGGCCGAACAGGTTAGCCTCGCTAGCCTCCTGCAGGGCCATCACGGCGGAGCTCTGGAAGCGCAGGTCGGTCTTGAAGTCCTGGGCGATTTCTCTCACCAGGCGCTGGAAGGGCAGCTTGCGTATGAGCAGCTCAGTGGACTTCTGGTAACGACGCATCTCTTTCAGAACCACGGTGCCGGGCTGTAACGGTGAGGCTTCTTCACACCGCCGGTGGCCGGGGCGCTCTTGCCAGCAGCCTTAGTGGCGAGCTGCTTCCTGGGGGCTTTGCCACCAGTGGATTTGCGAGCTGTTTGCTTGGTTCTGATTGAAAGGTTTTTATTAAAATCGTACAAAAACCATACATCATAAATCATTTCATTTCCATATAATATTTGCATCACGCCACACCATACTCACTCCTGTATCCTCTCACCTTCCTCTTTCCACCACCCCATCACTATTAACCAACCAACCAACAACCCCATCATAATAATAAACACTATGCCTTTTAGCAGACGCTGTACTTACCGTCATGCTTGCATACATTTTACATGTGGGCGGCCCCAGGGACCGAACCCACTACCCTGGCATTACAAGCGCCATGCTCTACCCACTGAGCCACATAGGACTACAAAAAACAAGAAAAATTCACATCATATAAACCGACCCAACCATATACCAACATAATAATCAAATTACTATGCCATTTAGCAGACGCTTTCCCGTCATGCGTACTTACATTTTACGTGGGCGGCACCGGGGACCGAACCCGCTACCATGGTATTACAAGCGCCACGCTCTACCCACTGAGCTACATAGGACTACAAAAAAAGAAAAAAGAAAGTTCACATCTTACAGTGAGGGAAAAAAATATTTGATCCCCTGCTGATTTTGTACGTTTACCCATTAACAAAGTCATGATCAGTCTATAATTTTAATGTTAGGTTTATTTGAACAGTGAGAGACAGAATAAAAACAAAAATATCCAGAAAAACGCATGTCAAAAATGTTATAAATTGATTTGCATTTTAATGAGGGAAATAAGTATTTGACCCCTCTGCAAAACATGACTTAGTACTTGGTGGCAAAACCCTTGTTGGATATCACACAGGTTAGACATTCCTTGTAGTTGGCCACCAGGTTTGCACAGATCTCAGGATGGATTTTGTCCCACTCCTCTTTGCAGATCTTCTCCAAGTCATTAAGGTTTCGAGGCTGACGTTTGGCAACTCGAACCATCAGCTCCATCCACTGATTTTCTATGGGATTAAGGTCTGGAGACTGGCTAGGCCACTTCAGGACCTTAATGTGCTTCTTCTTGAGCCACTCCTTTGTTGCCTTGGAGGAAGGAGGTTCTCACCCAAGATTTGACGGTACATGGCCCCGTCCATCGTCCCTTTAATGTGGTGAAGTTGTCCTGTCCCCTTAGCAGAAAAACACCCCCAAAGCATAATGTTTCCACCTCCATGTTTGACAGTGGGGATGGTGTTCTTGGGGTCATAGGCAGCATTCCTCCTCCTCCAAACACAGCGAGTTGAGTTGATGTCAAAGAGCTCCATTTTGGTCTCATCTGACCACAACACTTTCACGCAGTTCTCCTCTGAATCATTCAGATGTTCATTGGCAAACTTCAGATGGCCCTGTATATGTGCTTTCTTGAGCAGGGGGACATTGCGGGTGCTGCAGGATTTCAGTCCTTCACAGCGTAGTGTGTTACCAATTGTTTTCTTGGTGACTATGGTCCCAGCTGCCTTGAGATCATTGACAAGATCCTCCTGTGTAGTTCTGGGCTGATTCCTCACCTATCTCATGATCATTGCAACTCCACGAGGTGAGTACTTGCATGGAGCCCCAGGCCGAGGGAGATTGACATTTACTTTGTGTTTCTTCCATTTGCGAATAATCGCACCAACTGTTGTCACCTTCTCACCAAGCTGCTTGGCGATGGTCTTGTAGCCCATTTCAGCCTTGTGTAGGTCTACAATCTGGTCCCTGACATCCTTGGAGAGCTCTTTGGTCTTTGCCATGGTGGAGATTTTGGAATCTGATTGATTGATTGCTTCTGTGGACAGGTGTCTTTTATACATGTAACAAACTGAGATTAGGAGCACTCCCTTTAAGAGTGTGCTCCTAATCTCAGCTCGTTACCTGTATAAAAGACACCTGGGAGCCATAAATCTTTCTGATTGAGAGGGGGTCAAATACTAATTTCCCTCATTAAAATGCAAATCAATTTATAACATTTTTGACATGCAATTTTCTGGATTTTTTTGTTATTCTGTCTCTCACTGTTCAAATAAACCTACCAATAAAATTATAGACTGATCATTTCTTTGTCAGTGGGCAAACGTACAAAATCAGCAGGGGATCAAATACTTTTTTCCCTCACTGTATATACCGCCACAAACAATAACTAGCTTCTTAAATACACCTCAGGGGAGCACCTTCCCTCCCCTTTTTACCCAGCCACAAAAACACACCCTCACACCTTCCTCCCTACCCCTCTATACTAAACCTAAACACCCCCCTCTACACTAACCCTAAACACCCCTTCCACCTCTCCCGAGCAGCATGCTGCCCCCACTTCTTCTCCTCTCCCTTCATCCTCATTTGAGTTTGTTCTGTCGTTTCTGGATGATTAAATTGAAATTGCAACCAACTTTCTATGGCTTGTTTTAGATATAGTGATATTCGAGAGATGATTTCATTTCAAATAACTGAAAGTGAGAGGTTATAATCTGAATAAAGGGGTAAAATGCCATTATTGAACATGTGGTGATTAGAACACAAGATTTCACTCTTGACTTTGGCGAATATTATTGCGCAACAGTGTCCAGTTGCCAGCGCGCAGTGTACTATTGGCATCGTTTGCCATAGCAGGCTGGCATTAGATTAGAACATAAGATTTCACTCTTGACTTTGGCGACTATTATTGCGCATAAAGGGCTGGCAGTTTACTGTTGCGCGCAGAGTGTGCTTTTGCCTGCGCGCAGTGTCCAGTTGCGTCCGCACAGTGTACTATTGGCCTCATTTGCCATAGCAAGCTAGCATTGATTAGAACATAAGATTTCAATCTTGACTTCGGCGACTATTATTGCGCGTAAAGGCCGGCAGTGTACTATTGTTTTGGGCGCGCAGTGTACTGTTTTGAAGCAAAGCATCCCTTCCGATAGCCGACAGAGGAGGCCTCCGCCACGGGCCAATCGGGGTGGTGGGGAGATGGTGTCCAATCAGCAGATGCCACTGCCGGCTTTATACATTTCACATGGGCATTTCGAGGCTATACTCCGACTGTCTAAGAAGGAAGCTAGCTCCATGGCCAGAACCAAGCAATCCGCTCGCAAATCCACCCATGGCAAAGCCTACAGGATGCAGCTCGCCGCCAAGGCTGCGCGCAGGAGCACCTCCCCGTTACAGTTGCCTGCGCGCAGTGTACTATTGGCATCGTTTGCCAATAGTACATTATATAATGTAATGCTAGCATTAGATAAGAACATAAGATTTCACTCTTGACTTTGGCGACTATTATTGCGCGTAAATGCCGGCATTGTACTATTGTTTTGGGCGCGCAGTGTATTATTGCGGGCGCAAGCAAAGTGTATTGTTTTGGCGCATGCGTTTCTGTATTCAGCACGGTTGAATGGACAGCGCTTGTGCTTCATCTCTACTCACGAGACTCCGTGGTGCTGAAATGTATAGCGCCTCTGCCCAGTTGGCAAGGGATATTTCCCGTTTGAGGGAATTCTGAAATGCTAAAGGCACAGTTCAGTACACCCCTCAACCAACAGACCCCAGCAACTTCAATTAGGATACTCGTTACGGTATAGGGGATGCATTCGCTTCTGATCTTGTCAATATCAGCATTTTGCTCTACTTACGGTGAAGTAAAATCATATTAGTCATCATCATAACATTAGTACATCACAGTATATGTCATCCCCCATCCTGTAATTATCACAGATACCCCTTTATTTCTGCAACATTTGTTTCAACACTTTCCCAGGATGTCCCTAGTCTTGCTCATCAAAAAATGTAATCTGTCATCTCTACTTTTTTAGTCACTGCAACAAAACGATTTTTGAGGTTCATTGATGTAATATTTTGTCATTGTGTAAAAGTTATATAGGCTATATAATGTAATGAAATCTATAAACATATTTTATATACATATACCAGTAGGGGAGCCTACAGATAAATAATGCACTTGGTTCGAGAGAAAAGTTGCAATCCGTTTTTAATAAAGTAGTACAATTTAAAGGGAGTATGTTAGGGTCAATTACTGAAAAATGTTAACACGCTAATCTTCAGGGGTCATTTTGGAGCCAAACGCAGCCCTTTTGTTTTTTTTATTTTTATTTCACCTTTATTTAACCAGGTAAACCAGTTGAGAACAAGTTCTCATTTACAACTGCGACCTGGCCAAGATAAAGCAAAGCAGTGCGATAAAAACAACAACACAGAGTTACATATGGGGTAAAACAAAACAAAGTCAAAAATACAACAGAAATACATATATATACAGTGTGTGCAAATGTAGCAAGTTATGGAGGTAAGGCAATAAATAGGCTATAGTGCAAAATAATTACAATTAGTATTAACACTGGAATGATAGATGTGCAAGAGATGATGTGCAAATAGAGATACTGGGGTACAAATGAGCAAAATAAATAACAATGTAGGGATGAGGTAGTTGGGCGGGCTAATTTCAGATGGGCTGTGTACAGGTGCAGTGATCGGTAAGGTGCTCTGACAACTGATGCTTAAAGTTAGTGAGGGAGATAAGTGTCTCCAGCTTCAGAGATTTTTGCAATTTGTTCCAGTCATTGGCAGCAGAGAACTGGAAGGAATTGCGCCAAAGGAGGTGTTGGCTTTGGGGATGACCAGTGAGATATACCTGCTGGAGCGCAGACTACGGGTGGGTGTTGCTATGGTGACCAATGAGCTAAGATAAGGCGGGGATTTGCCTAGCAGTGATTTATAGATGGCCTGGAGCCAGTGGGTTTGGCGACGAATATGTAGTGAGGACCAGCCAACAAGAGCGTACAGGTCACAGTGGTGGGTATTATATGGGGCTTTGGAGACAAAACGGATGGCACTGTGATAGACTACATCCAATTTGCTGAGTAGAGTGTTGGAGGCTATTTTGTAAATGACATCGCCAAAGTCAAGGATCGGTAGGATGGTCAGTTTTACGAGGGCATGTTTGGCAGCATGAGTGAAGGAGGCTTTGTTGCGAAATAGGAAACTGATTCTAGATTTAACTTTGGATTGGAGATTCTTAATGTGAGTCTGGAAGGAGAGTTTACAGTCTAACCAGACACCTAGATATTTGTAGTTGTCCACATACTCTAGGTCAGACCCGTCGAGAGTAGTGATTCTAGTCGGGTGGGCGGGTGCAAGCAGCGTTCGGTTGAAGAGCATGCATTTAGTTTTACTAGTGTTTAAGAGCAGTTGGAGGCTACTGAAGGAGTGTTGTATGGCATTGAAGCTCGTTTGGAGGTTTGTTAACACAGTGTCCAATGAAGGGCCAGATGTATACAAAATGGTGTCGTCTGCGTAGAGGTGGATCTGAGAGTCACCAGCAGCAAGAGCGACGTCATTGATATACACAGAGAAAAGAGTCGGCCCAAGAATTGAACCCTGTGGCACCCCCATAGAGACTGCCATAGGTCCAGACAACAGGCCCTCCGATTTGACACATTGAACTCTATCTGAGAAGTAGTTGGTGAACCAGGCAAGGCAGTCATTTGAGAAACCAAGGCTATTTAGTCTGCCAATAAGAATGCGGTGGTTGACAGAGTCGAAAGCCTTGGCCAGGTCAATGAAAACGGCTGCACAGTACTGTCTATTATCGATCGCGGTTATAATATCGTTTAGGACCTTGAGCGTGGCTGAAGTACACCCATGACCAGCTCGGAAACCGGATTGCATAGCGGAGAAGGTACGGTGGGATTCGAAATGGTCGGTGATCTGTTTGTTGACTTGGCTTTCAAAAACTTTTGAAAGGCAGGGCAGGATGGATATGGGTCTGTAACAGTTTGGATCTAGAGTGTCACCCCCTTTGGGGATGACCGTGGCAGCTTTCCAATCTCTGGGGATCTCAGACGTTACGAAAGAGAGGTTGAACAGGCTAGTAATAGGGGTTGCGACAATTTCGGCGGCTAGTTTTAGAAAGAAAGGGTCCAGATTGTCTAGCCCAGATTATTTGTAGGGGTCCAGATTTTGCAGCTCTTTCAGAACATCAGCTGTCTGGATTTGTGTGAAGGAGAAGCGGGGGGGGCATGGGCAAGTTGCAGCGGAGGGTGCAGAGCTGGTGGCCAGGGTAGTGGTAGCCAGGTGGAAAGCATGGCCAGCCGTAGCAAAATGCTTGTTGAAATTCTCGATTATTGTAGATTTATCGGTGGTGATAGTGTTTCCTAGCCTCAGTGCAGTGGGCAGCTGGGAGGAAGTGCTCTTATTTTCCATGGACTTTACAGTGTCCCAAAACTTTTTGGAGTTAGTGCTACAGGATGCAAATTTCTGTTTGAAAAAAGTTAGCCTTTGATTTCCTAACTGCTTGTGTATATTGGTTCCTAACTTCCCTGAAAAGTTGCATATCGCGGGGGCTATTTGATGCTAATGCAGTACGCCACAGGATGTTTTTGTGCTGGTCAAGGGCAGTCAAGTCTGAGGAGAACCAGGGGCTATATCTGTTCTTAGTTCTGTATTTTTGAATGGAGCATGTTTATTTAAGATTGAGAGGAAATTACTTTTAAAGAACAACCAAGCATCCTCTACTGACGGAATGAGATCTATATCCATCCAGGATACCTGGGCCAGGTCAATTAGGAAGGCCTGCTCGCTGAAGTGTTTTTGGGAGCGTTTGACAGTGATGAGGGGTGGTCGTTTGACCGCGGACCCGCTACGGACGCAGGCAATAAGGCAGTGATCGCTGAGATCCTGGTTGAAGACAGCGGAGGTGTATTTAGAGGGTAAGTTAGTCAGGATGATATCTATGAGGGTACCCATGTTTACGGATTTAGGGTTGTACCTGGTAGGTTCGTTGATAATTTGTGTGAGATTGAGGGCATCTAGTTTAGATTGTAGGATGGCCGGGGTGTTAAGCATATCCCAATTTAGGGTCACCAAGCAGTACGAACTCTGAGGATAGATGGGGGGCAATCAATTCACATATGGTGTCCAGGGCACAGCTGGGGGGCTGAGGGGGTCTGTAGCAAGCGGCAACAGTGAGAGATTTATTTCTGGAAAGGTGGATTTTTAGAAGTAGATGCTCAAACTGTTTGGGCACAGACCTGGATAGTATGATAGAGCTCTGCAGGCTATCTCTACAGTAGATTGCAACTCCACCACCTTTGGCAGTTCTATCTAGACGGAAAATGTTATAGTTGGGGATGGAAATTTCAGAATTTTTGGTGGCCTTCCTAAGCCAGGATTCAGACACTGCTAGAACATCAGGGTTGGCGGAGTGTGCTAACGCAGTGAATAACTCTAACTTAGGAAGGAGGCTTCTGATATTTATGTGCAGAAAACCAAGACTTTTACGGTTACAGAAGTCAACAAATGATAGCTCCTGGGGAGTAGGAGTGATACTGGGGGCTGCAGGGCCTGGGTTAACCTCTACATCACCAGAGGAACAGAGGAGGACTAGAATAAGGATACAACTAAAGGCTTTAAGAACTGGTCTTCTAGTGCGCTGGGTACATAGAATAAAGGGGGCAGTTCTCCGGGTGTTGTAGGAAAGATTCAGGGCATTATGTACAGAAAAGGATATGGAAGGATATGAGTACAGTTCAGGTAACCCTAAGCGTTGGGTAACAATGAAAGAGATAGCGTCACTGGAGGCACCGATTGAGCCGATTGAGCCAGTCTCGGCGTGTATGGGGGGTGGAACAAAGGAACTATTTGAGGCAGTTTGAGAGGGACTAGGGGTTCTACAGTGAAATTGTATAATAAGAACTAACCCAAACAGCAATAGGCAAGGCATAATTGACATGGGAGAGAGGCATAAAGCAGTCACAGGTGTTATTAGAGTTGAAGACCAAAAAAAGTATTAATTTGGCCCACTTCTTTCCCCTGAGGATAGCCAGTATGCACATATCGGCCCGGCCTGTTCCTGCTACTCGCACCAAGCCAGGGGTGCGAGTCGTCACATATAAGAGCGTCTGCTAAATGACTAAAATGTAAAAATGTAAATGTAATATCTAAATCTTACGAAACATAGTTTTTTTTGGTGCAGTCAGAAAATAGACATTTGCCTTAAGGGGTGCGTTTTCCCCCCAAGTTACCCTCATTTTATACTTCACAAACATACATTTTCATGATGTAGTGTTTGTCACACCCTGGCTCAGGGACTCTATATGTTGAGCCAGGGTGTGTTCATTCTATGTGTTGTATTTCTTTGTTGGGAGTTCTAGTTTGTTTATTTCTTTGTTGGCCTGAGTGACTCCCAATCAGAGGCAACGAGTGTCAGCTGTGGCTGGTTGTCTCTGATTGGGAGCCATATTTAAACTGTCGGTTTTCCCTTAGTGTTTGTGGGATCTTGTTCCAGTTGGTTGTGTTTAGACTTAGGACGTCACGGTATCGTTTGTTGTTTTGTTATTCGTGTGTGCACTTTAATTAAATAAAGTACGTTCGCTCAACACGCTGCGCCTTGGTCTACTCGATATGACGATCGTGACAGAAGATCCCACCATACAAGGACCAAGCAGCGTGTCCAGGAGCAGGCAGCCTGGACGTGGGAGCAGATTTTGGACGGGCAGGGGTCCTGGACCTGGGAGGAAATCCTTGCCGGGATGGATCGCCGGCTATGGAGTGAGACAGTAGTGGCGCGACGGAGAGAGGAGCAACGGCGTGATCAGTGTCGTCGTCGGACGGTCGAGAGGCAACCCCAAAAAAAATTTAGGGGGGGGCACAGGGCATGGACGACGGGGCTGACGGAGGCAGACAAGGGGCGTATTCAGAAGGCCACCAGGTTACGGGGGTCACTGGTAAAGGAAGGGAAGGAAGGTTTGAGGTACGGCGAGAGGTACTGGGGTGTGTTACCAGTCCGGTCCGGCCCGTTCCAGATCCCGGTATAGAGCCAGTGGTGTGTGCCCCCAGTACGGTCCAGCCTGTTCCTGCCTCTCGCACCAAGCCTACGGTGTGCGTCGCCAGCCCGGTCCGGCCTGTTCCTGCCTCTCGCACCAAGCCTACGGTGTGCGTCGCCAGCCCGGTCCGGCCTGTTCCTGCCTCTCGCACCAAGCCTACGGTGCGCGTCGCCAGCCCGGCCCGGCCTGTTCCTGCCCCTCGCACCAAGCCTACGGTGCGCGTCGCCAGCCCGGCCCGGCCTGTTCCTGCCCCTCGCACCAAACCTACGGTGCGCGTCGCCAGCCCGGCCTGTTCCTGCCACTCGCACCAAGCCTACGGTGCGCGTCGCCAGCCCGGCCCGGCCTGTTCCTGCCACTCGCACCAAGCCTACGGTGCGCGTCGCCAGCCCGGCCCGGCCTGTTCCTGCCACTCGCACCAAGCCTACGGTGCGCGTCGCCAGCCCGGCCCGGCCTGTTCCTGCCACTCACACCAAGCCTACGGTGTGCGTCGCCAGCCCGGCCCGGCCTGTTCCTGCCACTCGCACCAAGCCTACGGTGCGCGTCGCCAGCCCGGCCCGGCCTGTTCCTGCCACTCGCACCAAGCCTACGGTGCGCGTCGCCAGCCCGGCCCGGCCTGTTCCTGCCACTCGCACCAAGCCTACGGTGCGCGTCGCCAGCCCGGCCCGGCCTGTTCCTGCCACTCGCACCAAGCCTACGGTGTGCGTCGCCAGCCCGGCCCGGCCTGTTCCTGCCACTCGCACCAAGCCTACGGTGCGCGTCGCCAGCCCGGCCCGGCCTGTTCCTGCCACTCGCACCAAGCCTACGGTGCGCGTCGCCAGCCCGGCCCGGCCTGTTCCTGCTACTCGCACCAAGCCAGGGGTGCGAGTCGTCAGCCTGGTAAAGCCCGTTGCTGCTCCACGCACCAAGCCAGGGGTGCGAGTCGTCAGCCTGGTCCAGCCCGTTCCTGCTACTCGCACCAAGCCAGGGGGTGCGAGTCGTCAGCCTGGTCCAGCCCGTTCCTGCTACTCGCACCAAGCCAGGGGTGCGAGTCGTCAGCCTGGTAAAGCCCGTTGCTGCTCCACGCACCAAGCCAGGGGTGCGAGTCGTCAGTCCGGTGAGGCCCGTTCGGCCCACGCACCAAGCCAGGGGTGCGATCGTCAGTCCGGTGAGGCCCGTTCGGCTCCACGCACCAAGCCAGGGGTGCGCATCGTCATCCCGGTCCGCCCGTTGCTGCTCCACGCACCAAGCCAGGGGTGCGCATCGTCAGCCCGGTCCGGTCCTTTCCTGCCTCACGCACCAAGCCAGGGGTGCGCGTCGTCAGTCCGGCACAACCCGTGCCTGGGTCACCGGTGCCTAATCAGGTACCGGTCAACTGCTCCACAACGGAGCTGAAGCTAACCGCTCCTGCTACATCCAGTTCAGCTCCAGCCAGCGGGGCCAGACCGGACCAGGGGCGCTATGGGGGGTTTATTGGAGGGTGGTGGGCAAGCCCGGAGCCAGAACCGCCGCCGAGGAGGAATGCCCACCCAGCCCTCCCCTGTTTTGTTCTAGTTGAGGCGCGGTCGCAGTCCGCGCCTTTAGGGGGGGGGACTGTCACACCCTGGCTCTGGGACTCTATATGTTGAGCCAGGGTGTGTTCATTCTATGTGTTGTATTTCTTTGTTGGGAGTTCTAGTTTGTTTATTTCTTTGTTGGCCTGAGTGACTCCCAATCAGAGGCAACGAGTGTCAGCTGTGGCTGGTTGTCTCTGATTGGGAGCCATATTTAAACTGTCGGTTTTCCCTTAGTGTTTGTGGGATCTTGTTCCAGTTGGTTGTGTTTAGACTTAGGACGTCACGGTATCGTTTGTTGTTTTGTTATTCGTGTGTGCACTTTAATTAAATAAAGTATGTTCGCTCAACACGCTGCGCCTTGGTCTACTCGATACGACGATCGTGACAGTGTTCCAAATCTGCAGTAGACAAACAAATCTGTAGGTTAACACCAAACGGTTAAGAGGTTATGAATTCAGAGCAGTCGGATTAAGTAATAGTTGCATACATTTTAACAAATGAAAAATATCCTGTAAAAAGTAATGAGAGCATTACATTGTGGAAACATGTATTGCAATGTGAAGCATGCATTTCTAGATGACACACTGATTACGTTTGGTGAAAAAGTAACCGTATGATTTGATGTGCTCTACTTGAAAATGTGCTTAGAGTTTTGAAACCACTGCCTATTTGATGATTTGTTGTTGTTTTACGATGATGGCTCTCTGTGGCCATGGTGAATAGTACTTCTGATCCAGCAGGTGGCGCTAAAACCCCTCCCTATATGACTTGAATGATGAAGTGACTTATTACTTATTGCTCCTAATGAATTTAAGCCCAGTGTTGGCAACATTACATTACTTCTGATCCAGCAGGTGGCAATGAAAGCCCTCCCTATATGACTTGACTGACCAGTTAGTTGACTGACTCCTTATAGCTCCTAATGATTTTAAGCAGCGTGTTGGCAACATTACTTCTGGTCCAACAGGTGGAGGGGAAATCCCTCCCTATATGAGTTGACTTATTCCTTTGAGCTCCCAAATAGGATTAGAGTTAAGGTAAGGGGTTTGTGGTTAAGGCTAGGTTTTGAATAGGATTGTGTTTTAGGCCTGTGCACTGGAAAGCAAACTAGCTGACCTATCTCCTATTCATCCCCCTCCCTGTAATAACACATCTGTTATTTTGAATGTAATACTACTCCAATGTTATTGATCACATACAATGTCCTCAGAGCCTGAGGAGGAGTCAGAGGGAGGAGAATCCTGGTGTTCAGGGGCCTCAGGAGGGTCACGGTCGGTGGCGGACTGGATGGCCCAGACCTGGGAGCGTCAGATGGATCACCTGACTGGGCTGCCGCAGAGGTGGAGGACGAGGCGACTGGCCGAAGCTGACACCACTGAGGGACCCTTGGAGGACAAGGGATTTCAGGAGGCGGAGGATGAGGACCCCACTGTCAACGTCTCCGACCCACCTCCTCTGCCTCCTGAAATCCCTTGTCCTCCAAGGGTCCCTCAGTGGTGTCGGCTTTGTCCGGAGTGTCAGGGTCCAAGCTGATGGCCTGCAGTGCTTTGTTGGTCTGGGTGTACAGGTACTCAACACCAATGAGTTCCCCTGCGATGTAGTGGGAGAGCACACAAAGCTTAATGACATAAAAACGCATCACACGTTTACACAAACCTATGACATGATCAACGTACCTGTGTACACGCCAGGCTTGGTGAAGTCCTCAACCTGACCTGAGCCATGCACCCTTTGACTGAGCTGGTTGAGGGAGTGCTGCAGGTGGCCACTGTAGCAGAGCAGAGGCTGCTTCTGTCGTTCTACCTCACCAGTCCATCCAGGAGGAAGGCCTGGAAATGCATTCCATTGGCACTGGTGCCTAAGAGTAGAATAATGGGTGATGAGAAGGTGAACACAACTCAATTTAGTGTCAATGATTTTACTGGTAACATTTCAAAATGATAGTTATATAGTTGTAATTACAGTGAGGGAAAAATGCATTTGATCCCTCCTGATTTTGTACGTTTGCCCACTGACAAAGAAATGATCAGTCTATAATTTTAATGGTAGGTTTATTTGAACAGTGAGAGATAGAAAAACTAAAAAAAATCCAGAAAAACGTATGTCAAAAATGTAATACATTGATTTGCATTTTAATGAGGGAAATATGTATTTGACCCCCTCTCAATCAAAAAGATTTCTGGCTCCCATGAGTCTTTTATACAGGTAACGAGCTGAGATTAGGAGCACACTCTTAAAGGGAAAAGACACATGTCCACAGAAGCAATCAATCAATCAGATTCCAAACTCTCCACCATGGCCAAGACCAGAGAGCTCTCCAAGGATGTCAGGGACAAGATTGTAGACCTACACAAGGCTGGAATGGGCTACAAGACCATCGCCAAGCAGCTTGGTGAGAAGGTGACAACAGTTGGTGCGATTATTCGCAAATGGAAGAAACACAAAAGAACTGTCAATCTCCCTCGGCCTGGGACTCCATGTAAGATCTCACCTCGTGGAGTTGCAATGATCATGAGAATGGTGAGGAATCAGCCCAGAACTACACAGGAGGATCTTGTCAATGATCTCAAGGCAGCTGGGACCATAGTCACCAAGAAAACAATTGGTAACATACTACGCCGTGAAGGACTGAAATCTTGCAGGGCCCGCAAGGTTCCCCTGCTGAAGAAAGCACATATACATGGCTGTCTGAAGTTTGCCAATGAACATCTGAATGATTCAGAGGAGAACTGGGTGAAAGTGTTGTGGTCAGATGAGACCAAAATTGAGCTCTTTGGCATCAACTCAACTCGCCGTGTTTGGAGGAGGAGGAATGCTACCTATGGCCCCAAGAACACCATCCCCACCGTCAAACATGGAGGTGGAAACATTATGCTTTGGGGGTGTTTTTCTGCTAAGGGGACAGGACAACTTCATCGCATCAAAGGGACAATGGACGGGGCCATGTACCGTCAAATCTTGGGTGAGAACCTCTTTCCCTCAGCCAGTGCATTGAAAATGGGTCGTGGATGAGTATTCCAGCATGACAATGACCCAAAACACACGGCCAAGGCAACAAAGGAGTACCTCAAGAAGAAGCACATTAAGGTCCTGGAGTGGCATAGCCCAGACCTTAATCCCATAGAAAATCTGTGGAGGGAGCTGAAGGTTCGAGTTGCCAAACGTCAGCCTCGAAACCTTAATGACTTGAAGAAGATCTGCAAAGAGGAGTGGGACAAAATCCCTCCTGAGATGTGTGCAAACCTGGTGGCCAACTACAAGAAACGTCTGACCTCTGTGATTGCCAACAAGGGTTTTGCCACCAAGTACTAAGTCATGTTTTGCAGAGGGGTCAAATACTTATTTCCCTCATTAAAATGCAAATCAATTTATAACATTTTTGACATGCGTTTTTCTGGATTTCTTTGCTGTTATTCTGTCTCTCACTGTTCAAATAAACCTACCATTAAAATTATAGACTGATCATTTCTTTGTCAGTGGGCAAACGTACAAAATCAGCAGTGGATCAAATACTTTGTTCCCTCACTGTATATACTGTTTATGTATTTTTGGGGGGCTGATAGGTTTGGAGTAATAATAATAATAATAATAATGAGTACCTCTTCAATCAGACTGGTTTGGTGCTGCAGGATTACAAGGCTGCCATTGAGGAACTAAGACAGGTGATCCTGATTTCCAAGGGGAGGATGATGAGGGCTTTGTCGAGCTTGTGTAATTTCACGACCTGACAGCTCCAGTGCTGGAGACAGCCCTACCTCTTGTTGGCAACTTTCGTCCTACTCCCACCCCCTCTACCTGCATCCAGTCCACTGCTGCATCAGTCAGTCCCCTGTCCTCCACTCCTGTACGGGCTAACGTTACTCCTTAGTCCATAAATGTTATTTTTAAAGTGTGAATTGGCACTGGCAGTCAAAACAGCCAAATACTAAATCTAAATGTGAATCGATGCTAAAGTCCGGTACGGTTCTAGAAACATAAAATACATAAAAACAATTTCAAATGCAAAATACACACTTATTGTACACTGTTTTAACAGAGTTCCTGCCAACTGTATTTTTTAGTGACAACATGTTTGTGGCGCCCATCTTCCGTTTACACATACATTTGGAGTCGGAAGTTTACATACACTTAGGTTGGAGTCATTAAAACTCGTTTTTCAACCACTCCACAAATTTCTTGTTAACAAACTATAGTTTTGGCAAGTCGGTTAGGACATCTACTTTGTGCATGACACAAGTAATTTTTCCAACAATTGTTTACAGACAGATTATTTCACTTATAATTCACAGTATCACAATTCCAGTGGGTCAAAAGTGTACATACACTAAGTTGGCTGTGCCTTTAAACAGCTTGGAAAATTACAGAAAATTATGTCATGGCTTTAGAAGCTTCTGATAGGCTAATTGACATCATTTGAGTCAATTGGAGGTGTACCTGTGAATGTATTTCAAGGCCTACCTTCAAACTCAGTGCCTCTTTGCTTGACATCATGGGAAAATCAAAATAAATCAGCCAAGACTTCAGAAAATGTTTTGTAGACCTCCACAAATCTGGTTCATCTTTGGGAGCAATTTCCAAATGCCTGAAGGTACAAACAATAGTACGCAAGTATAAACCCCATGGGACCACGCAGCTGTCATAACGCTCAGGAAGGAGACGCGTTCGGTCTCCTAGAGGTGAACGTACTTTGGTGTGAAAAGTGCAAATCAATCCCTGAAAAACAGCAAAGGACCTTATGAAGATGCTGGAGGAAACAGGTACAAAAGTATCTATATCCACAGTAAAGCGAGTCCTACATCGACATCACCTGAAAGGCTGCTCAGCAAGGAAGAAGCCACTGCTCCAAAACCGCCATAAAAAAGCCAGACTCCGGTTTGCAACTGCACATGGGGACAAAGATTGTACTTTTTAGAGAAATATCCTCTGGTCTGATGAAACAGAAAAACAGAACTGTTTAGCCATAATGACAATCGTTATGTTTGGAGGGAAAAGGGGATGGCCCAAGAACACCATCCCAACCGTGAAGCACGGGGGTGGCAGCATCATGCTGTGGGGGTGCTTTGCTATAGGAGGGACTGGTGCACTTCACAAAATAGATGGCATCATGAGGAAGGAAAATTATGTGTATATATTGAAGGAACATCTCAAGACATCAGTCAGGAAGTTAAAGCTTGGTCGCAAATGGGTCTTCCAAATGGACAATGACCCCAAGCATACTTCCAAAGTTGTGGCAAAATGGTTTAAGGACAACAAAGTCAAGATACTGGAGTGGCCATCACAAAGCCCTGACCTCAATCCTATAGAACATTTGTAGGCAGATCTGAAAAAGCATGTGCGAGCAAGGAGGTCTACAAACCTGACTCAGTTAAACCAGCTCTGTCAGGAGGAATGGGCCAAAATTCACCCAACTTATTGTGGGAAGCTTGTGGAAGGCTACCCAAAACGTTTGACCCAAGTTAAACAATTTAAAGGCAATGCTACCAAACACTAATTGAGTGTATGTAAACTTCTGACCTACTGGGAATGTGATGAAATCAATAATTATCTCTACTATTATTCTGACATTTAACTTTCTTAAAATAAAGTGGTGATACTAACTGACCTAAGACAGGGAATCTTTACTACGATTAAATGTCAGGAATTGTGAAAAACTGAGTTTAAATGTATTTGGCTAAGGTGTATGTAAACTTCCGACTTCAACTGTACTCTGCTTCTAGCGCTGCATGCCTCACAGTACTAGTTACATTCTAGGCATTGCCTAAAACATTATTTTACACCATGTTCATGGAAAATTGTTAGAAAATATAATTAACAGTTGTAACACAAATGGTGTCTCCAATCATCCATCCTTCCAGTGCTGTACAGTACTAGTTGCAGTATAGAAATTGCCTAAAACATGATTTTACACTGTTTCAAAAGGTATTTCACATTTCTAACACACAGATACTGGCTCCTACCGTCTGGCTCCTGCACTTCTTACATACCATACCGTCAAGCTGCTCCCACAACAGCTCAATAGGGTTGAGATCCGGTGACTGTGCTGGCCACTCCATTATAGACAGAATACCAGCTGACTGCTTCTTCCCTAAATAGTTATTGCATAGTTTGGAGCTGTGCTTTGGGTCATTGTCCTGTTGTAGGAGGAAATTGACTCCAATCAAGCACCGTCCACAGGCTATGGCATGGAAAATGGAGTGATAGCCTTCCTTCTTCAAGATCCCATTTACCCTGTACAAATCTCCCACTTTACCACCACCAAAGTACTCCCAGACCATCACATTGCCTCCACCATGCTTGACAGATGGCATCAAGCACTCCTCCAGCATCTTTTCACTTGGTCTGCGTCTCACAAATGTTCTTCTTTGTGATCCGAACACCACAAACGTCGATTCGTCTGTCCATAACACTTCTTTCCAATCTTCCTCTGTCCAGTGTCTGTGTTCTTTTGCCCATCTTAATCTTTTATTTTATTGGCCAGTCTGAGATATGGCTTTTTCTTTGCAACTCTGCCTAGAAGGTCAGCATTCTGGAGTCGCCTCTTCACTGTTGACGTTGAGACTGGTGTTTTGCGGGTACTATTTAATGAAGCTTCCAGTTGAGGACCTGTGAGGCGTATGTTTCTCAAACTAGACACTCTAATGTATTTGTCCTCTTGCTCAGTTGTGCACCCGGGCCTCCCACTCCTCTTTCTATTCTGGTTAGAGCCAGTTTTTGCGCTGTTCTGTGAAGGGAGTAGTACACAGCGTTGAACGAGATCTTCAGTTTCTTGGCAATTTCTCACATGGAATAGCCTTAATTTCTCAGAACAAGAATAGAATGATGAGTTTCAGAAGAAAGTTATTTGTTTCTGGCCATTTTGAGCCTGTAATCGAACCCACAATTGCTGATGCTCCAGATAGGCAACTAGACTCAAGAAGGACAGTTTTATTCCTTCTTTAATCAGCACAACAGTTTTCAGCTGTGCTAACATAATTGCTAAAGGGTTTTCTAATGATCAATTAGCATTTAAAAATTATAAACTTGGATTAGCAAACACAACGTGCCATTGGAACACAGGACTGATGGTTGCTGATAATGGGCCTATGTAGATATTCCATTACAAATCAGCCGTTTCCAGCTACAATAGCCATTTACAACATTAACAGTGTCTACGCTGTATTTCTGATCAATTTGATGTTATTTTAATGGACAAAAAAAATTGAACTTTTGAACGGTAGTGTATATCATAGTTTCTCTTATCTTCTCTGCTACTACTGCTAGAGCAGAAGGACAAAAGTTTGATTGATCTTAATTGTCAATATGAATACAGACCATGAAAGACGGGCTTCTCGTTCCTTCTGAAATACAACATACAGTGGGGAAAAAAAGTATTCAGTCAGCCACCAATTGTGCAAGTTCTCCCACTTAAAAAGATGAGAGAGGCCTGTAATTTTTATCATAGGTACACGTCAACTATGACAGACAAATTGAGAATTTTTTTCTCCAGAAAATCACATTGTAGGATTTTTTATGAATTTATTTGCAAATTATGGTGGAAAATAAGTATTTGGTCACCTACAAACAAGCAAGATTTCTGGCTCTCACAGACCTGTAACTTCTTCTTTAAGAGGCTCCTCTGTCCTCCACTCGTTACCTGTATTAATGGCACCTGTTTGAACTTGTTATCAGTATAAAAGACAAATGTCCACAACCTCAAACAGTCACACTCCAAACTCCACTATGGCCAAGACCAAAGAGCTGTCAAAGGACACCAGAAACAAAATTGTAGACCTGCACCAGGCTGAGAAGACTGAATCTGCAATAGGTAAGCAGCTTGGTTTGAAGAAATCAACTGTGGGAGCAATTATTATGAAATGGAAGACATACAAGACCACTGATAATCTCCCTCGATCTGGGGCTCCACGCAAGATCTCACCCCGTGGGGTCAAAATGATCACAAGAACGGTGAGCAAAAATCCCAGAACCACACGGGGGGACCTAGTGAATGACCTGCAGAGAGTTGGGACCAAAGTAACAAAGCCTACCATCAGTAACACACTACGCCGCAAGGGACTCAAATCCTGCAGTGCCAGACGTGTCCCCCTGCTTAAGCCAGTACATGTCCAGGCCCATCTGAAGTTTGCTAGAGTGCATTTGGATGATCCAGAAGAGGATTGGGAGAATGTCATATGGTCAGATGAAACCAAAATATAACTTTTTGGTAAAAACTCAACTCGTCGTGTTTGGAGGACAAAGAATGCTGAGTTGCATCCAAAGAACACCATACCTACTGTGAAGCATGGGGGGTGGAAACATCATGCTTTGGGGCTGTTTTTCTGCAAAGGGATCAGGACGACTGATCCGTGTAAAGGAAATAATGAAAGGGGCCATGTATCGTGAGATTTTGAGTGAAAACCTCCTTCCATCAGCAAGGGCATTGAAGATGAAACGTGGCTGGGTCTTTCAGCATGACAATGATCCCAAACACACCGCCCGGGCAACGAAGGAGTGGCTTCGTAAGAAGCATTTCAAGGTCCTGGAGTGGCCTAGCCAGTCTCCAGATCTCAACCCCATAGAAAATCTTTGGAGGGAGTTGAAAGTCTGTGTTGCCCAGCGACAGCCCCAAAACATCACTGCTCTAGAGGAGATCTGCATGGAGGAATGGGTCAAAATACCAGCAACAGTGTGTGAAAACCTTGTGAAGACTTACAGAAAACGTTTGACCTGTGTCATTGCCAACAAAGGGTATATAACAAAGTATTGAGAAACTTTTGTTATTGACCAAATACTTATTTTCCACCATAATTTGCAAATAAATTCATTAAAAATCCTACAATGTGATTTTCTGGATTTTTTCTCCTCATTTTGTCTGTCATAGTTGACGTGTACCTATGATGAAAATTACAGGCCTCTCTCATCTTTTTAAGTGGGAGCACTTGCACAATTGGTGGCTGACTAAATATTTTTTTCCCCCACTGTATTTATGGTTGAAAATTGCATAAAACATGATTTAATAGCTTGATTATGGAACTGGTTAAATATATATTTCACAAACGTCTACCATATCTCTTTCCAGTGCTGTACTAGATCCCAATCACATCACAAAGCTTATGGGCACAATCAGAATACTCACATGATCAGGACAAAGGACTCATGTTAGAACCAGCTATAAACATGGCTATAATGTATCCTATAATCTCTCCTTCCAGTGCTGTACAGTACTCATTGCAGTGTGGAAATTGCTTAAAACACTTTTTTTTGGACCAAAAGGTATTTCACTTTTGTAACACAAAAATACTATCTCCTACCATCTGTCCTTCTAGTACTGTACTATTTAGTTGCATTGTAGAAATTGCTTAAAACTTGATTTTATACCATGCTCACAGAAGACCATTTCAAAAGGTATTTCACAGTTGTAACACGGAAATACTGTCTCCTACCATCTCTCCTTCTATTGTTGTTCTAGTTTTTGACCTGAAATTGCCTAAACATTATTTTAGACTATGTTCAAGGGAAACTGTTACAACCAGGTATAAATGGGGCTATCATCTCTCCTAATAATATGATTTCATGGAAAACTGTTTAAAAGACATTACACAGTTGAAACACACTCTCTTAGCAGTGCTGTACTCGTAATGGCAAACATTTATTTTAGACTGTATTCATTCAAAACTGTTCAAAAATGTATTACACAGTCTCTCATATAATATTTACTTAGAATGCTGTACTAGTTGTATTTCTGAAATTGGCCAAAACATGATTTGGAACACCGTTATTTTTTTTTATTCATAGCTGTAACAAGGTTGTGTGGGGTACAGAGATGAGGTCGTCATTCAAATCATGTTCAACACTATTATTGCATACATTCCATGCAACTTATTATTTGACTTCTTATGCAAATGTTTACTCCTGAACTTATTTAAGCATTTTACAATAAGGCTGTAACGTAACACAATGTGGAAAAAGGGTAGCGCTCTGAATACTTTGCGAATGCATTATATGTTGGCTCTTAGATCCTCACTTTCTCCCAATTCGCCAGTTACTATTAGAAGTTATATCATTAGAATTATCGACAGCGAGAACGAATAGTGCTAGTCAAGGAACAATTGAGGAATGGACAAATATACTCGACTCTGTAAAGAATAATCTTAGTTAAAGCCCAACACATTCAAATAAACAATCCATAAAGGCCAACACAGACATACAAACAGAATATATGGAGGCCCGCTTATTTTTCTGTTAATACTGAATTTATTAGTAATTAAATTCTGTATGTATTTCTTGCTGTTGTTTTTCTGTTGAGTGGCAGCCTACGATTACATGTTTTATAAACATATCATTTTAAATGGATAATGTACCTGTAAATTCCAACAGAAAATTACAAAACAAATAAAAACTTGGTAAAACAAACTACATTAAAAAAAATAAGAAAAACTAACATATTTATTGAATTGTGTATCAGAGAGTGGTGATAATCCAGGCAACTTCTGGAAAGTGATCATATCTTTGAAACAAAACTCCATCCCCTCATTAGCCCAGCAGGTTTAGACAGCCACTGATCCCATACTAGACAAAATTGAAATTTGTGGTGCTTTAAATAACCATTTTACTTCAGCTGGCCACCTGTTTGAAAGGATAGTCTCTGAAAATTAATCTAATTCCACTAGAGGTAGTCCTTTAGTCACCTCAGAATAGATTGTCAAGAATTATGCACTAACAGACTCACATACTTTATTTTAATTTCAAGCATTTTAATGAGCTAATTAAAAGGTAAGATTTAAAGTGGGCTTGTTTTTTAGAAATAGCAGGAAGCAGATTGTACAGTCAACTTTCCGTCCAGTTCCTGATTATATGTCACGAACTCTGATGCGGATGTGGTGCGAATCAATAGCAGGACACAGGAGCTCAGTTAATCCAGACTTTACTAGAAAATCAAAAAATCATAACACGGGTCAAACAACTCGGAGGCGAAACATACGCCACAGTGCGTAAAATACTCCCAAACCGAACTGCGCACGAACAATAGTGCGACGGTAAAACAAAGAGAGTCTAGCAAACAGCACTGCACCAAACGACAGGAAAACAATTACACACAACACATGACAAACAAATGGAACAATATATAGGGTACATAATCACACTAACAGGGAACAGGTGCACAACAACTAGACAAAACCAAACGAACACATCCAACGGTGGCAGCTAGTACTCCGGAGACGACGACCGCCGAAGCCTGCCCGAGCAAGGAGGAGGAGCAGCCTCGGCCGAAACCGTGACAGTACCCCCCCTTGACGCGCGGCTCCAGCCGTGCGCCGACCCCGGCCTCGGGGACGACCAGGAGGACGCGGAGCAGGGCGCGCGGGGTGCCCCCGGTGGAACTCCGACAGGAGAGATGGGTCTAGGATGTCCCTCCGCGGCACCCAACACCGTTCCTCCGGGCCGTACCCCTCCCACTCCACTAGATATTGGAGACCCCCCATCCGACGTCTCGAGTCCAAGATGGACCGAACGGTGTACGCCGGAGCCCCCTCGATGTCCAGTGGGGGCGGAGGAGTCTCTTCTATCTCACCTTCCTGGAGTGGACCAGCTACCAGCGGCCTGAGAAGAGACACATGGAACGAGGGGTTAATATTCTTATAATCAATAGGCAGTTGTAACTTATAACACACCTCGTTCAATCTTCTCAGGACTTTAAAAGGCCCCACAAACCGCCAACCCAGCTTCCGGCAGGGCAGGCGGAGGGGCAGGTTTCTGGTCGAGAGCCAGACTCGATCTCCAGGTGCGTACACCGGCCCCTCACTGCGGTGGAGATCGGCGCTCGCCTTGTGTCGACGGATGGCCCGCTGCAGATGGACGTGTGCAGCGTTCCACGTCTCCTCCGAGTGCCTCACCCACTCATCCACCGCAGGGGCCTCGATCTGGCTCTGCTGCCATGGTGCCAGAACCGGCTGGTACCCTAATACACATTGGAAGGGGGTTAGGATGGTGGAGGAGTGGCGGAGAGAGTTTTGGGCCATCTCCGCCCAGGGAATATACCTAGCCCATTCCTCCGGCCGGTCCTGGCAATACGACCTCAGAAACCTACCTACATCCTGGTTTACTCGTTCTACCTGCCCATTGCTCTCCGGGTGGTACCCCGAGGTAAGGCTCACCGAGACCCCCAAACGCTCCATGAACGCTCTCCAGACTCGGGAGGTAAACTGGGGGCCTCGATCAGACACTATATCCTCGGGTACCCCGTAATGCCGGAAGACGTGGGTAAATAGTGCCTCAGCGGTCTGTAGGGCAGTAGGAAGACCTGACATAGGGAGGAGGCGACAGGCCTTAGAGAACCGGTCCACAGCGACCAGGATGGTGGTATTCCCCTGAGAAGGGGGAAGGTCTGTCACAAAATCCACCTAGAAGTGGGACCAGGGTCGTTGTGGAACGGGCAGGGGTTGTAACTTACCCCTGGGCAAATGTCTGGGCGCCTTACACTGGGCGCACACCGAGCAGGAGGAGACATAAACCCTCACATCCCTGGCTAACGTTGGCCACCAGTACTTAGTACTAAGACAATGCACTGTCCGGCCAATACCTGGATGTCCAGAGGAGGGTGATGTGTGAGCCCAGTAAATGAGTCGATCCCGAACCTCGAGCGGAACGTACTTCCGACCCACAGGACACTGTGGAGGGCTAGGGTCGGCACGCAACGCCCGCTCGATTTCAGCATCGACCTCCCACACAACCGGTGCCACTAGACAAGACGCCGGTAGTATGGGGGTAGGCTCAACGGACCTCTCCTCTGTGTCATACCGCCGGGACAGAGCGTCTGCCTTCCTGTTCTGGGACCCAGGGATGTACGTGATTTTAAATACGAACCTGGCTAGAAACATGCTCCAACGAGCCTGGCGAGGGTTCAGTCTCCTAGCTGCCCGGATGTACTCCAGGTTCCGATGGTCAGTCAAAATGAGGAAAGGGTGTTGAGTCCCCTCAAGCCAATGCCTCCACACCTTAAGGGCCTGTACCACAGCTAACAGCTCTCTGTCCCCCACGTCATAATTTCGCTCCGCCGGGCTGAGCTTCTTAGAGTAAAAAGCACAGGGGCGGAGTTTAGGTGGCGTGCCAGACCGTTGAGAGAGAACGGCCCCTATACCGGCCTCAGACGCGTCCACCTCAACCTGAAAGGGTAAGGCGGGATCCGGATGCGCCAGCACCGGAGCCGAAGTAAACAGGTCCTTCAGTCTCCCAAAAGCCCTGTCCGCCTCAGCCGACCACTGCAGGCGCACCGGACCCCTTTCAGCAGAGACGTTATGGGAGCTGCCACCTGTCCAAAACCCCGGATAAACCTCCGGTAGTAATTCGCAAAGCCCAAGAACTGCTGCACCTCTTTAACAGTGGTTGGGATTTTCCAATTACGCACGGCTGACACACGGTCCACCTCCATCTTCACCTCTGACGCGGACAACCGATAACCCAAAAAGGAGACCGACTCCTGGAAAAACAGACATTTCTCTGCCTTGACATACAGGTCGTGCTCCAACAGCCTCCTCAATACACGACGCACCAGGGCTACATGCTCGGCTCGGGTAGATGAGTACACTAGAATGTCATCAATGTACACGACCACCCCTTGCCCCTGCATATCTCGGAAGATCTCATCCACGAAGGATTGGAAGACTGAAGGAGCATTCATCAACCCGTATGGCATGACGAGATATTCGTAATGACCCGAAGTGGTACTAAATGCTGTTTTCCATTCGTCGCCCTCCCTAATGCGCACCAAATTATACGCGCTCCTGAGATCCAATTTTGTGAAAAACCGCGCTCCGTGCAATGACTCCGTCATGGTCGCAATCAGAGGGAGTGGATAACTGTATTTCACAGTAATCTGATTGATACCACGGTAATCAATGCACGGGCGCAACCCTCCATCTTTTTTCTTCACAAAAAAGAAGCTTGAGGACGCAGGGGAAGTGGAGGGCCGTATGTATCCCTGTCTCAAAGATTCGGCTATGTAAGTCTCCATAGCCTTTCTCTCCTCTTGAGACAAAGGATACACGTGGCTCCGTGGGAGCGCTGCTCCTGCCTGGAGGTCTATCGCACAATCCCCCTGTCTATGAGGAGGCAACCGCGTCGCCCTCGCCTTACTGAACACCAGTGCCAAATCCCCATATTCAGGTGGAATGTGCAATGGGTGCACATGGTTTGGACTTTCCACCGAGGTCACCCCCACGGAAACACCCAGACATCGCCCCTCACACTGAGCAGACCACTCCTTAAGAGCTCTCTGTTGCCACGAAATGGCAGGGTTATGGGTACTTAACCAGGGAATTCCCAGCACCACCGGGTACGCAGGGGAGTTGATCAGATATAGCTGAATAGTCTCCTCATGACCCCCCTGCGCACACATCCTAAGTGGCGCTGTGACTTCCCTAATCAACCCGACCCCAACGGGCGGCTATCTAACGCATGAACGGGAAAAGGATCGTCGACAGGCAGGAGGGGATTCCCTAACTCTAAACAAAACTTCCGGTCAACAAAATTCCCAGCTGCACCTGAATCTACTAGCGCCTTATGCTGGGAATGAGGTGCAACCTGTGGGAAACTAACAGGTATACAAAAGTGCCCAACAGAGAGCTCTGGGTAAGTGGGGCGTCTACTCACCTGGGAGGTCTCCCCAGTGCGTGGCCTGTCGTCCCCTCCTCCTGGAGACCCTCCCCAGCACCTGGCCGCAGTGTGCCCTCTACGGCCGCAGTTGGTGCAGGGGACAGCCCCCCTCGGGCTCCTTCTCCTCCTTTCTCTAGCGCCAGCACCCCCGAGCTCCATGGGACTCGGCTCGAAGGTGCTGGAGGATGGAATGGACGGCCCCCACTCGGACCGTCCACGGGTGGCCAGCAGGGTGTCCAGACGGATGGACATGTCGACCAACTGGTCGAAGGTGAAATTGGTGTCCCTGCAGGCCAACTCACGTTGAACGTCCTCCCGTAGGCTACATCGAAAATGATCGATGAGGGCCCGTTCATTCCACCCTGCATCTGCCGCTAGAGTCCGGAACTCCAGTGCGAACGCCTGTGCGCTCCTCTTCCCCTGTCGGAGGTAGAACAGACGCTCCCCCGCCGCTTTGCCCTCTGGTGGATGGTCAAACACGGCTTTGAAGCGACGGGAGAACTCCGCGTAGGAGATGGTGGTGGCGTCTATCCTCCTCCACTCGGCGTTGGCCCATTCCAATGCCTTGCCCGTGAGACAGGAGATGAGGGCGGAAACGCTCTCGTGTCCCGAGGGCACCGGGTGTACAGTGGCTAGGTAGAGCTCCACCTGCAGGAGGAACCCCTGACACCCGGCAGCTGCACCGTCATACGCCCTCGGGAGTGAGAGCCGAATCCCACTGGGTTCCGGGCCTGGGACGGGCGGACCGACCGATGGTGGTGGTAAGGTAGGTGGAGGTGTGGGTACCCCTCTGGACTCCAAACGGTGCAGGGTGTTGATGACGTCCTGCAGAGCAGTCCCCAAATGTCGGATCTGGTCATCCTGGCCGCGGACATGCTCCTCAAGCGACCCAGGTGCTGCTGCTCCTGCTGATTCCATATGTAAGGTGTGTAATTCTGTCACGAACTCTGATGCGGATGTGGTGCGAATCAATAGCAGGACACAGGAGCTCAGTTAATCCAGACTTTACTAGAAAATCCAAAAATCATAACACGGGTCAAACAACCTGGAGGCGAAACATACGCCACAGTGCATAAAATACTCCCAAACCGAACTGCGCACGAACAATAGTGCGACGGTAAAACAAAGAGAGTCTAGCAAACAGCACTGCACCAAACGACAGGAAAACAATTACACACAACACATGACAAACAAATGGAACAATATATAGGGTACATAATCACACTAACAGGGAACAGGTGCACAACAACTAGACAAAACCAAACGAACATCGAACACATCCAACGGTGGCAGCTAGTACTCCGGAGACGACGACCGCCGAAGCCTGCCCGAGCAAGGAGGAGGAGCAGCCTCGGCCGAAACCGTGACATTATATCAACACCATTTACTAGATTGCAGCAGCCACTACTCTTAAACCTTTGGATGCCGTCTACCATATCGCCATCAGGTTGGCTCGTCCTCATTAAAGTCCCATTGTCATGCCCTGGCTCTGGGGACACTTGTATGTTGAGCCAGGGTGTGAGTTTCCTTTGGGTATTCTAGTTTTTGTATATCTATGTTGGCCAGGGTGGCTCCCAATCAGAGATGGCTGTAGCTCGTTGTCTCTGATTGGGAGTCATACTTAGGTAGCCGTTAGGCATTCATTCATTGTGGTTTCTTGTTCCGTGTTGGTTCGTGTATGTAACCAGGGACGTCACGTTTTCGTTTTGTTGTTTTGTTCGTGTGATCATTATATAAATAAATATGTTCGCATTCAACGCTGCGCCTTGGTCCTCCTCTCTCACCGACGATCGTGACAGAAGAAACCACCAAGACTGGACCAAGCAGCGTGTCCAGGAGCCATCGCCAGGGAGATCTCTAGCAGATCTCCTTCGCCTCCTCGACTGGGTCAAGCCGGGTGAGGAAGAGAAGGGCTTGACATGGAAGCAGAAGGGCGAAAGGCTGGCGAGGGACATGGAGACCTGGTCCATGGGTAGGAGAGACGGCCAGAAAATGTTTAGGGGGGGGCTAACGCCGTGGACGACGGGCCAGCAGGAGACCGCGGCAGAGCGGCCCAGCGGGTTGGCAGAGGAGGCCGCCAGGTTACGGGGGCCACTGGTCGAAGAGGGGATGGAAGGTGTAGAGGCACGGCGAGAGGTACTGGGGTGTGTTACCAGTCCGGTCCGGCCCATTCCAGATCCCTGCGTAGGACCAGTGGTGTGTGTCCCCAGTACGGTCCGGCCTGTTCCTGCTCCCCGTACCAGGCCAATGGTGTGCGTCGTCAGCCCGGCTCGGCCCGTTCCTGCTCCCCGCACCAAGTCAGTGGTGCGCTTCGTCAGCCCGGCTCGGCCCGCTCCTGCTCCCCACACCAAGTCAGTGGTGCGTTTCGTCAGCCCAGCTCGGCCCGCTCCTGCTCCCCGCACCAAGTCAGTGGTGCGCTTCGTCAGCCCGGCTCGGCCCGTTCCTGCTCCCCGCACCAAGTCAGTGGTGCACTCGTCAGCCCGGCTCGGCCCGTTCCTGCTCCCCGCACCAAGTCAGTGGTGCGCTCGTCAGCCCGGTCCGGCCCGCTCCTGCTCCCCGCACCAAGTCAGTGGTGCGCTCGTCAGCCCGGCTCGGCCCGTTCCTGCTCCCCGCACCAAGTCAGTGGTGCGCTTCGTCAGCCCGGCTCGGCCCGCTCCTGCTCCCCGCACCAAGTCAGTGGTGCGTTTCGTCAGCCCGGCTCGGCCCGCTCCTGCTCCCCGCACCAAGTCAGTGGTGCGCTTCGTCAGCCCGGCTCGGCCCGTTCCTGCTCCCCGCACCAAGTCAGTGGTGCACTTGGTCAGCCCGGCTCGGCCCGTTCCTGCTCCCCGCACCAAGTCAGTGGTGCGCTTCGTCAGCCCGGTCCGGCCCGCTCCTGCTCCCCGCACCAATCAGTGGTGCGCTTCGTCAGCCCGGTCCGGCCCGTTCCTGCTCCCCGCACCAAGCCAGTGGTGTGCGTCGTCAGTCCGGCACAGCCCGTGCCTGTTCCACTGGTGCCTGGTTCAGCACCGGTCAGCTGCTTCACGCCGGACCTAGAGCAATCCGCTCCACCAGTGTGCAGTCCAGCTCCGGCCAGCGGGGCCAGACCGGAACAGGGGTACTTTGGGGGGTTGGAGAGGGAGTGGGGATCAGGCCCGGAGCCGGATCCGGATCCGCCGCCAAGGTGGAGTGCCCACCCGGTCCCTCCCCTGTGGTGTTTGGTTGGCGCGGCCGGAGTCCGCGCCTTTAGGGGGGGGTACTGTCACGCCCTGGCTCTGGGGACACTTGTATGTTGAGCCAGGGTGTGAGTTTCCTTTGGGTATTCTAGTTTTTGTATATCTATGTTGGCCAGGGTGGCTCCCAATCAGAGACGGCTGTAGCTCGTTGTCTCTGATTGGGAGTCATACTTAGGTAGCCGTTAGGCATTCATTCATTGTGGTTTCTTGTTCCGTGTTGGTTCGTGTATGTAACCAGGGACGTCACGTTTTCGTTTTGTTGTTTTGTTCGTGTGATCATTATATAAATAAATATGTTCGCATTCAACGCTGCGCCTTGGTCCTCCTCTCTCACCGACGATCGTGACACCCATAGATCACTTCATTACTCCCTTTTTGTTTACAAAGCTCTACTACATAAGTTTTCAACTTACATAACTTCGTTGTTAAAGTATAAAAACATGAGATATCAAACCCGTTCACATTATTGTCTCACCTATTTTGAAATTTTTGTTTTCATCATAGCCAGGAATATTTATTTTCAGAGGAACCATCAGAAATGTTCATGTTGCCTAAAACACCTGCCTCACTGTTAGCCTACTGCAATATTATGTTGTCAGAAACATAAAATATGGTCATTTGACGATGTCCAGCAGAATTAGCTCTCATCAGCTCGTGGACAGAGCATTGTGCTGTACTCAAAAACAGAGACCGGTAATTGGCTATCTGCAAATTGAATTGACTCCCTTGTTCAAACAAACATTAGCTGTGAGTTAAAGGTTGATATTAATACAAATTAATTACTGAATGTCTCTTCCGGGCAGGACCGTGGAAGCATGAGCTGTTGTCAACATTTACAGTCATCTGATGCTGTTGCACATTGCCCCAGGTTTCCTCACAGGGAGATCTGAGAGGAGAAACATGGTAGACAGAGACTCCCCTCTCAGATATACACAGATACAGTGCATTCAGAAAGTATTCTGACCCCTTGACTTTTTCCACATTTTGTTACGTTATAGCCTTATTCTAAAATTGATTAAATTAAAAATGTTCCATTTCAATCTACACACAATACCCTATAATGACAAAGTGAAAACAGGTTTTTAGAAATGTTTGGTAAATTTATTAAAAATAGAAAACAAAAATACCTTATTTACATAAGTATTCAGACCCTTTACTCAGCCCAGGATTGTGTGTAGTCCTTAGTACACTCACACACAAGCTCTGGAGAGAAAGAGAGACACAGGTTCAGTCTATTAAAAAACGTCCCTTCACAGATGCCACCATTTTCAAAATATTACTCATTTAAATGTGAACTCTTGTGTCTCCCAACACATCTGCGACTACTCTAACATCAGCTAAGGACAAAACACTTCTTCAATTTGATCACTAATCACCATTTGTGTGTGGAAATGGCCTGTTATCGCTCATCCTCTCCCTTTAAATGCTTCGGTTCTTCCAGGATTAAGTATTACTTATTGGAATGAATGCTGGTCCAAAAGTAGTACACTATAGCTGAAGTAGCGATTTGGTTTAGAGAGATTTGGGCCGGCATTCAATCCAAGGCGACTTGTAAATCAATGCACTATAACAGACTTTTTAAGAGCCTTTTAAAGATGTTTGATTCAACATGGGCAGCATTTGCTGTGAATGTGAGGATCTCCGCGAATGTTGGTGATAATGCCTTTTTTTTAAAGTATTGTCGGCTATCTAGTATGCTGCTTTATAACGCGCCTTGGATTGAATCCCAGGATTTGTCTATATATTTAATCTATAGCTTCTACTGTTCACAAGAACCTTGGACATGATTGCAATTACATGGTAATCACAAGTAAAAGTCTGTTTTATTGCAAACAGAAATAAATTGCGTAGAAGAGTGCTATCTGTGACGCCTGATCTGCCTGATCATGCCTTTCTGACAATGTATCACAGATATGCATTAAAGCTCATTGGTGGCTCTGAGGTTGAATCATTGTTTAAAATCCACTACGTTACAGACAGAGGAAGTTGCTCTCAAATCAAAAGAACCATTACTTTTGCAAACAGAATGAAATTGTGTGAGTTTATATGAAAAGATTTGCTCCTAAACGTATTTAGATTTGCCACACAAAGAGATGTGAAGATCTTTGCAATCAAGACGTCTTTGTTTTTTATTAGGGGCTCACAGCGAAGCGATAATGTTTTTTCCTTGATATGGTCAAATAACTTTTTTCCTTATTTGGCACACAGAAACTATAGGCCATGAGTAACTAGGTGAAAAAGAATGGCACCTATTGGCGCTGTTATAAGCAGTCTCACTTAAACTCTCATATGAGCCAAGCCGTTTGACCTAGAGACTTGAAACTTCATATGTAGGAGTTTTTCGTCATGGTGAACTAATTTGCCTCAAGGGTACAGGAAAGATTTTCCTCCATCTTGGAAATTGTGTAAAATCTTTTTTTTTTAAACATCTCATGAATCATAAGTTAAGAGATGGCTGAGTTATTGATAAATCATCAAATCAGAATTTACATGTTTATTTATATCCTTTGTAAATCCCCTTAACAACAGCCTAGAAACTTTGTAGGGTAATCAAAGACATTACCGTGATGAGCCATGTTAAATTTGGCTTTGATATCTTAAAAAATAAGGAAATTATAAACAATTCACTACGGTAATGCTTAATGCTTAAAATAATCATAATAATATTCTCATGGACTAAAATTCAGATTCACTCCAAATTTGATCTTTGGACTCTTCACAATAGTCCCTAAAGAGTTTTAGAAAATAACATTGATGCATTCAAAGATGGCTATTAGTAAGTATTCACACACCTTGACTTTTTCCCTATTTTCTTGTGTTACAGCCTGAATTGAAAATGTATTAAATTGAGATTTTGTGTCACTGGCATACACACTGTGCCCTATATCAAAGTGGAAATATGTTTGTTTTATTTTATTTGGGAAATGTATTAAAAATGAAAAGCCGAAATGTCTTGAGTCAACCCCTTTGTTATGGCAAGCCTAAATAAGTTCAGGAGTAAAGATGTGCTCAACAAGTCACATAATAAGTTGCATGGAATAATAGTGTTTAACATGATTTTTGAATCACTACCTCATCTATGTAAACCACACATACAATTATATGTAAGGTCCCCCAGTTGAGCAGTGAATTTCAAACACAGATTCAACCACAACCACTAGGGAGATTTTCCAATGCCTTGCAAATAAGGGCACCTATTGGTAGATAGGTCAAAATAAACATAAAGTAGACATTGAATATCCCTTTGAGCATGGTGATGTTATTAATTACACTTTGGATGGTGTATCAATACACCCAGTCACTACAAAGATACGGGCGTCCTTCCTAACTTAGTTGCTGGAGAGGAGGAAAACCACTCAGGGATTTAATGGTTGTGATAGGAGAAAACTGAGGATGGATCAACAACATTGTAGTTACTTCACAATACTAACCTAAATGACAGACTGAAAAGAAGGAAGCCTGTACAGAATACAAATATTCCAAAACATGCATCCTGTTTGCAATAAGGCACTATACTAAAACTGCAAAAAATGTGTCAAAGAAATTAACTTTTTGTCCTGAATACAAAGCCTTATGTTTGGGGCAAATCCAACACAACACATCACTGAGAACCATGCTTCATATTTTCAAGCATGGTGGTGGCTGCATCATGTTATGGATATGCTTGTCATCGGCAAGGACTAGGGAGTATTTTTGGGGGATAAAAATAAACGGAATAGAGCTAAGCACAGGCAAAATTCTAGAGGAAAACCTGGTTGAGGGCTTTCCAGCAGGCCAAATATACACTGGAGTTGCTTACCAAGACGACGTTGAATGTTCCTGAGTGGCCTAGTTACAGTTTTGACTTAAATCGGCTTGAAAATCCATGGCAAGACTTGAAAATGGCTGTCTAGCAATGATCAACAACCAACTTGACAGAACTTGAAGAATTATAACAAATAGTAGCGTGCAAATATTGTACAATCCAGATGTGCAAAGTTCTTAGAGACTTAGACAGAAAGACTCACAGTTGTAATCGCTGCCAAAGGTGATTCTAACATGTATTGACTCAGGATGTGAATGCTTATGTAAATCAGATCTCAGTATTTCATTTTCAATAAATTGCAGAGATTTCTAAAAACATGTTTTCACTTTGTCATTATGGGGTATTGTGTTTAGATGGGTGAGAAACAAATAAATTGAATCCATTTTGAATTCAGGCTGTAACACAGCAAAATGTGGAATAAGTCAAGGGGTATGAATACTTTCTGAAGACACTATAAATATACCTTTCTAATATTGAATTGCACAGCCTTTTGCCCTCGGAACAGCCTTAATTCGTCGGGGCATGACCTCTACAAGATGTCAAAAGCGTTCCATACGGATGCTGGTCCATGTTGACTCCAATGCTTCCCACAGTTGTTTAAAGTTGCCTGGAAGTCCTTTGGGTTGGACCATTCTTGATACACATGTGAAACTGTTGAGTGTGAAAAACCCAGCAGCGTTGCAGTTCTTGACACACTCAAACTGGTGCGCCTACCCCGTTCAAAGGCACTGAAATATTTTTGTCTTGCCCATTCACCCTCTGAATGGCACACATACACAATCCACGTCTCAATTGTCTCAAGACTTAGAAATCCTTATTTAACCTGTCTCCTCCCCTTCATCTACACTGATTGAAGTGGATTTAACAGGTGACATCAATAAGGAATCATAGCTTTCACCTGGATTCAACTGGTCAGTCTGCCATGGTGTTCCTAATGTTTTGTACCATCAGTGTAAACGCAGTTCAAACAAATATTTTATTTGAAATGAAAATGATTGTGCCAAATCATACCATATCATACCATGCTACAAAACCAACGAGCTCAGTAAATACAGTTGTGGCCTAATATATTGAAATCCTTTAACTTTTCTTAAATAATTAATTTCTTATAAAATGTGTTGAAATTGAAAATAACTTTCTCTCCATTTATTCTTATTGGATTTTCAACATTGCAGAATGTGGTGTATTGCAGTGAATGGTGTAAGCCGAAGCACTGCCACAATGCGTAATACTTTACCACAAACACAGCAGCAGAAGCGAACTCCTTCCTCAGCTACTCTTTCATCAGTGTGAGGCAACAACAAGGCGAGTTTCCCCAGAAAGCTGCGAAGTGCTGGGGAAGCTGTGAAGCCAGCTGTAGACTATTGCATCTTTGTGTTTGTGTTTGTGTTTGTATTTGTATTTATTAGGGATCCCCATTGCCAAGGCAGCGGCTACTCTTCCTGGGGTCCAAACACATTAAAGCACTTTCATTACATATAAAACAAAAGATAAAACAGTACATCATATAACATTATTACACCACTACATATCTACAATACAAAATGTAAAATACAAAATGTATATTACCAACATACAACAATATTACAATGTATGCGTATGTCTCTACCTTTGTGTGTTTCTTCAGAGTCCCCGCTGTTCCATAAGGTGTACTTTTACCAGTTTTTTAAATCTGATTCTTCTGCTTGCATCAGTTACCTGATGTGGAATAGAGTTCCATGTAGTCATGGCTCTATGTAGTACTGTGCGCCTCCCAAAGTCTGTTCTGGACTTGGGGATTGTGAAGAGACCTCTGGTGGCATGTCTTGTGCGGTATGCATGGGTGTCCGAGCTGTGTGCTAGTAGTTTAAACAGACAGCTCGGTACATTCAGCTTGTCAATACTTCTTACAGAAACAAGTAGTGATGACGTCAATCTCTCCTCCACGTTGCGCCATGAGTGATTGACATGCATGTCATTAATGTTAGCTCCCCGTGTCCTTTTAAGGGCCAGCCGTGCTGCCCTGTTCTGAGCCAACTGCAATTTTCCTCAGTCCCTCTTTGTGGCACCTGTACACACAACTGAACAGTAGTCTAGGTGCGACAAAACTAGGGCCTGTAGGACCTGCCTTGTTGATAGTGTTGTTAAGAAGGCATAGCAGCCCTTTATTATTTACAGACTTCTCCCAATCTTAGCTACTGTTGTCTCAATACGTTTTGACCATGACAGTTTACAATCCAGGGATATTCCACTCATCTAAATTTCATTGATACACACTGTAAGCTGATGAGTTGTGTCAATAAGAGACAGAAGATACTGTGTCAGTTGACAAGTCACATAGAAAAGGTGATCTTGTACAATGTTGCATGGGGCAGAAATGGCATACAGTGGGGAAAAAAAGTATTTAGTCAGCCACCAATTGTGCAAGTTCTCCCACTTAAAAAGATGAGAGAGGCCTGTCATTTTCATCATAGGTACACGTCAACTATGACAGACAAATTGAGAAAAGAAAATCAGGAAAATTACATTGTAGGATTTTTAATGAATTTATTTGCAAATTATGGTGGAAAATAAGTATTTGGTCACCTACAAACAAGCAAGATTCCTGGCTCTCACAGACTTGTAACTTCTTCTTTAAGAGGCTCCTCTGTCCTCCACTCGTTACCTGTATTAATGGCACCTGTTTGAACTTGTTATCAGTATAAAAGACACCTGCCCACAACCTCAAACAGTCACACTCCAAACTCCACTATGGCCAAGACCAAAGAGCTGTCAAAGGACACCAGAAACAAAATTCTAGACCTGCACCAGGCTGGGAAGATTGAATCTGCAATAGGTAAGCAGCTTGGTTTGAAGAAATCAACTGTGGGAGCAATTATTAGGAAATGGAAGACATACAAGACCACTGATAATCACCCTCGATCTGGGGCTCCATGCAAGATCTCACCCCGTGGGGTCAAAATGATCACAAGAACGGTGAGCAAAAATCCCAGAACCACACGGGGGGACCTAGTGAATGACCTGCAGAGAGCTGGGACCAAAGTAACAAAGCCTACCATCAGTAACGCACTACGCAGTGCCAGACGTGTCCCCCTGCTTAAGCCAGTACATGTCCAGGCCCGTCTGAAGTTTGCTAGAGTGCATTTTGATGATCCAGAAGAGGATTGGGAGAATGTCATATGGTCAGATGAAACCAAAATATAACTTTTTGGTAAAAACTCAACTCGTCGTGTTTGGAGGACAAAGAATGCTGAGTTGCATCCAAAGAACACCATACCTACTGTGAAGCATGGGGGTGGAAACATCATGCTTTGGGGCTGTTTTTCTGCAAAGGGACCAGGACGACTGATCCGTGTAAAGGAAAGAATGAATGGGGCCATGTATCGTGAGATTTTTAGTGAAAACCTCCTTCCATCAGCAAGGGCATTGAACATGAAACGTGGCGGGGTCTTTCAGCATGACAATGATCCCAAACACACCGCCCGGGCAACGAAGGAGTGGCTTCGTAAGAAGCATTTCAAGGTCCTGGAGTGGCCTAGCCAGTCTCCAGATCTCAACCCCCATAGAAAATCTTTGGAGGGAGTTGAAAGTCCGTGTTGCCCAGCGACAGCCCCAAAACATCACTGCTCTAGAGGAGATCTGCATGGAGGAATGGGCCAAAATACCAGCAACAGTGTGTGAAAACCTTGTGATGACTTACAGAAAATGTTTGACCTGTGTCATTGCCAACAAAGGGTATATAACAAAGTATTGAAAAACTTTTGTTATTGAACAAAAACTTATTTTCCACCATAATTTGCAAATAAATTCATAAAAAATCCTACAATGTGATTTTCTGGATTTTTTTTCTTCATTTTGTCTGTCATAGTTGACGTGTACCTATGATGAAAATTACAGGCCTCTCTCATCTTTTTAAGTGGGAGAACTTGCACAATTGGTGGCTGACTAAATACTTTTTTTCCCCACTGTACATTGTGCTACACCAATCATTTTTTACTGCAGCCAACTGCTTTACAATACTTGCCACAACACTCTTATTTCTGATGTGTTCTACGTACGTACTGTATAAGGATACTGAAAGCGTAGGCCTGACATTTCTCAACATGCTCACAACCGTACATTGAATACAAATTATTTTTAAAATGTGGTTTGCAGTAAACAAAAAAAAAATGGAGCATGTTAAGTTATAGCCAAATGCTGTAAAACAAAAATATTTGCCATTTACTATTCCATCTATTCAGCATTTCAAAAATATCTGTTTTGAAATAGTATCATACGTTTAATTAGCATTTCATTATCTGATGTAATTATTTGTATTTATTATGGATCCCCATTAGCTGCTGCCAAGGCAGCAGCTACTCTTCCTGGGGTCCAGCAAAATTAAGGCAGTTCATACAATTTTAAAAACATTACAATACATTCACAGATTTCACAACACACTGTGTGCCCTCAGGCCCCTACTCCACCACTACCACATATCTACAGTACAAAACCCCATGTGTACGTGTGTGTATAGTGCGTATGTTATCGTGTGTGTGTATGCATGTGTCTGCGCCTATGTTTGTGTTGCTTCACAGTCCCCGCTGTTCAATACATTTTTTTTTAGCTGTTTTTTAAATCTAATTTCACTACTTGCATCAGTTACTTGATGTGGAACAGAGTTCCATGTAGTCATGGCTCTATGTAGTCATGGCTCTATGTAGTACTGTGTGCCTCCCATTGTTGACTAAACCAAATGTTCTTGTGGTATTTCACCAAAAACGTTTATTTTGCATGATTTTTGTTTATTTTGTATTTTATTTCACCTTTATTTAACCAGGTAAGCCAGTTGAGAACAAGTTCTCATTTACAACTGCGACCTGGCCAAGATAAAGCAAAGCAGTACGATAAAAACAAAAACACAGAGTTACATATGGGGTAAACAAAACAAAGTCAAAAATACAACAGAAAATATATATACAGTGTGTGCGAATGTAGTAAGTTATGGAGGTAAGGCAATAAATAGGCCATAGTGAAAAATAGTCACAATTTCGTATTAACACTGGAATGATAGATGTGCAAAAGATGATGTGCAAATAGAGATACTGGGGTGCAAATTAGCAAAATAAATAACAATATGGGGTAGTTGGGTGGGCTAATTTCAGAATGGCTGTGTACAGGTTCAGTGATCGGTAAGCTGCTCTGACAACTGATGCTTTAAGTTAGTGAGGGAGATAAGAGTCTCCAGCTTCAGAGATTTTTGCAGTTCGTTCCAGTCATTGGCAGCAGAGAACTGGAAGGAATGGCGGCCAAAGGAGGTGTTGGCTTTGGGGATGACCAGTGAGATATACCTGCCGGAGTGCAGACTACGGGTGGGTGTTGCTATGGTGACCAGTGAGCTAAGATAAGAATGACTCAGTGGTGAGAGATGTGTTCAGGGTTATTATACTGTTTGGAGAAATATAAGTCCTAAATACTATGCTGCCGTATAGCTATAGCCCATGTTTTATCTTTATATACATGCCCTCAGTTTATCCTAATTGCTCCTTTTTTATAGCTATGTTTAGACCTGGCAGCCTCCTAAGTTTAGAGATGTTACATGTTCAGCCCATTCCCTTTACCTAGTCACTTGGCACTACCTTGCCATTCACGCACCTTTATGTTGATGTGTTCCCCTCGTCTCCCTTCCAGACCATCCCAACTTAACCTTCCTAATGGCCTTACAAGCCCCAACTCAAACTCCATTAACCTCCATTAACCAACCTCCAACCCTACCTCCCCCCCGTGCCTCTGTGTACGATCTTTAATAAATATGTGAATAAATAGAATTATTTGATTCCTCCTCTTCATCGCTTTCTAACCAATGTGCCATGGTGGCAGTAACAATCCTGAACTAGCCTATCATACAGTCCAACTAGTCCTTCCTTCGTTTTAACTCCAATTAATGCAAACAAGGTCGTGGATCTTCCGGCAGGACAACATCACCAAACACACATCACAGCAAGAATTGCTAGACTGTTCTTGAGTGGCCAGCAATGAGTACAGATATGAATCCCATCGAAAACCTATGGAAAGATCTGAAAACACAGTTGGTTGAAGGCACCCCTCAAACATTGAAGGATTGGAGCAGTTTACATCTGAAGAGGGGGCCAAATTGCCCGTAGAAAGCTGCAGCAAGCTCATTGATGGCTACAAGAAGCATTTTCCGGCAGTTAAAGTATTTTCGCCAAAGACTGTGCAACCAAGTATACTGGGTGCTAATACTTTTGTAAATGCCATTTGTCCTTTTTCTTAATTAAAATTGTAAACTTAAGTTTCACAAAAAATGTTTTTTTAATGCTGTATTGAAAATCCAATAAGTGTGGAGACCAACATTGAATTACATGTATTTAATTTATGGTGCAAGGGTGCCAATATATTAGACCTCAACTGTATATACATGAGACCTCAAGATATGCAATATTTATAGAAAAAATTATACACTGAAAAAATGAAAATGAAAAGCCAAAGATTGCACATTATCAGCATTATTCTTCACTGGTCCTTACTGTTGGTGTCCATTTGCATCTTAATAGTTTGAAACAATAGTAAAAAAAATCAACACAGAAATTCAAATAAAAAGCAACCTTCCATGTCTTTATATTGCCATCAATATTCTATTTTTCTTGCAGAGGTTTTGTTTAATATCTTGTTGATACATATAGAACAATGACAATTGAAATTCTGAACAGGTGAACATTGTTAACTGAAATGATTTGATCACATTCACATGCATTTGAAATGAAGGTCCATTTCCATGGTCTCTTGCCCATTATCAATTGGAAACTAGCCACGAGGGCAGAGCTCTTCACTCCTGTTCCTGTTCGGAAAGTATTAAGACCCCTTGACTTTTTCCACATTTTGTTACGTTACAGCGTTATTCTAAAATTGATTAAAATAGTTTATTTCCCTCATCAGTCTACCCCATAATGACAAAGTAAAAACAGTTTATTTGAAATGTACCCTTTACTCAGTACTTTGTTGAAGCACCTTTGACAGCGATTACAGCCTTGAGTCTTCTTGGGTATGACGCTACAAGCTTGGCACACCTGTATTTGGGGAGTTACTCCCATTCCTCTCTGCAGATCCTCTCAAGCTCTGTCAGGCTGGATGGGGAGCGTCGCTGCACAGCTATTGTCAGGTCTCTCCAGAGATGTTCGATCGGCTTCAAGTCCGGGCTCTGGTTGGGCCACTCAAGGACATTCAGAGACTTGTCCCGAAACCACTCCTGCATTGTCTTGGCTGTGTGCTTAGGATCGCTGTCCGGTTGGAAAGTGAACCTTGGCCCCAGTCTGAGGTCCTGAGCGCTCTGGAGCAGGTTTTCATCAAGGATCTCTCTGTACTTTGCTCCGTTCAGCTTTCCCTCGATCCTGACTAGTCTCCCAGTTCCTGCCGCTGAAAAACATCCCCACAGCATGATGCTTCCACCACCATGCTTCACCGTAGGGATGGTGCCAGGTTTCCTCCAGACGTGACGCTTGGCATTTAGGCCAAAGAGTTCAATCTTGGTTTCATCAGACCAGAGAATCTTGTTTCTCATGGTCTGAGAGTCCTTTAGGTGCCTTTTGGCAAACTCCAAGCGGAGGAGTGGCTTCTGTCTGGCCACTCTACCATAAAGGCCTGATTGGTGGAGTGCTGCAGAGATGGTTGTCCTTCTGGAAGGTTCTCCCATCTCCACAGAGGAAATCTGGAGCTCTGTCAGAGTAACCATCGGGTTCTTGTTCACCTTCCTGACCAAGGCCCTTCTCCCCCGATTGCTCAGTTTAGCCCGGGCAGCCAGCTCTTGGAAGAGTTTTGGTGGTTCCAAATGTCTTCTACTTATGAATGCTGGAGGCCACTGTGTTCTTGGGGACCTTCAATGCTGCAGAAATGTTTTGGTACCCTTCCCCAGATCTGTGTCTCGACACAATCCTGTCTTAGAGCTCTACGGACAATTCCTTTGACCTTATGGCTTGGTTTTTGCTCTGACATGCACTGTCAACTGTGGGACTTATATAGACAGGTGTGTGCCTTTCCAAATCATGTCCAATCAATTGAATGTACCACAGGTGGACTCCAATGAAGTTGTAGAAACATCTCAAGGATGATCAACGGAAACAGGATGCACCTGAGCTCAATTTCTAGTCTCATAGCAAAGGGTCGGAATACTTATGTAAATCAGGTATGGCGCAGTGGTCTAAGGCACTGCATCGCAGTGCTAGCTGTGCCACTAGAAATCCAGATTCGAGTCCAGGCTCTGTCGCAGCCAGCCGCGACCGGGAGACCCATGGGCGGCGCCCAATTGGTCCAGCGTCATCCAAGGTAGGGGAGGGTTTGGCTGGCAGGGATGTGGGTTCGTTTCCCACGGGGGGCCAGTATAAAAAATAAATAATAAAATAAAATAAAAAACGTATGCTTTCACTAACTTTAAGTCGCTCTGGATAAGAGCGTCTGCTAAATGACTAAAATGTAAGGTATTTCAGTTCTTTATTTTGAATACATTTGCCAATATTTCTAAAAACCTTTTTGCTTTGTCATTATGGGGTATTGTCTTTAGATTGATAAGGGGAAAAAAATATTTTATTGACAGAATAAGGCTACAGCCTAATTCTATAATACAAAATGTGGAAAAAGTCAAGGGGTCTGAATACTTTCCGAATGCACTGTATTTACTGTCTCCCTCTAGAAGCAGGAGTGAAGAACATTAGCGAGGATAGCCCCTCAGCACAGACAAGGCATCCCCTCCTGTTCCCTCTGCCCCCCCAGCTGTCTCACACTGCTAATCTCACTGGGCTGCTTCAGTCTCAGAGGCTTATGGCTCTTCAACCTGTAAGCCAACGTCAGGAAAATCGCATCGACATGCTCCTTCTCGGCAGGGTCCTTCGCCGATGTCTCAAATAGGGGGAAGTTGTAACCATCAGCCAAGCGCTGGGCTAACGCTGTCGGCACCTCCAGCCTGCCCCTCAGGTCACACTTGTTGCCCACCAAGATGCAAGGTACCATTGGGCAGACAGAGTGACGTCCACACTCCTCGATCCACTCTGGCAGGCTCTCAAAGGAGGCGAGGCTGGTCACGTCGTAGATGAAGATGACGGCATGAACATTGCGGTAGTAGTGCTCCACCATGCTCTTACGGAAACGCTCCTGCCCCGCTGTGTCCCAGATCTGCAACTGAATACAAAAGTATATAATGTAAAGTGCCGGTCCCATGCTTCATGAGCTGTAATAAAAGAGTCCAGAAATATTCTATACTGAACAAAAATATAAATGCAACAATAAAAATGTTACTGAGTTACAGTTCCTATAAGGAAATCAGTCAATTTCAATTAATTCAATAGGCACTAAGCTATTTATTGGATTTCACATGACTGGGCAGGGGTGCAGCCATGGGGTGGGCCTGGGATGCATAGGCCCACCCACTTGGCAGCCAGCCATCCAATCAGAATGGGTTTTTCCCCCACAAAAGAGCTTTATTACAGAGAGAAATACACCCCCCCCTAATATTCAGAGGGGTAGCAGAGGTGAGTCTGATTAATCAGGCTGTAATTCACAATGAATTGGTATATACAGCCTGAGACATTTGTGCAGAAAATTGTGTTCATGTTCCTTACGAGCCAGAATGTTGAACAAAATTACATTTAAACTTACTCTACCATTTGTCTGTGCAGTTTGTGCTTCTGCTCCTTGAAATTTCAGGCAAAATATTCAAAAGGAAAGTATTGTTTACATGACTTTTTAGAGAGCTGGTGCTTTCAGAAAGTATTCATACCCCTTAAGTTATTCCACATTTTGTTGTGTTACAGCCTAAATTCAAAATGTATTAAAATGTATTTGTTTTTCCTCACCAATCTACACACAATACCCTATAATGACAAAGTGAAAACGTTTTTTAGAAATGTTTGCAAACAGAAATATCAAATTCAGACGCCTTTGCTATGACACTCTAAATTGAGCTCAGGTGCATCCAATTCCCTTTGATCATCCTTGAGACGTCACAAAAACTTGATTGGAGTCCACCTGTGTCCAATTCAATTGTTTGGACAATATTTAAAAAGAAACACCTGTCTATATAAGGTCCCACAGTTAACAGTGCATGTCAGAGCAGAAACTATACCATGACGTCCAAGGAACTATCCGTAGATCTCCGAGGTAGAATTGTGATGAGGCATATATCTGGGAAAGGTATAAAACTATTTCTAGAGTGTTGAAGGTTTTCAAGAGCACAGTGATCTCAAAATATGGAACTACCCAGACTTTGCCTAGAGCTGGCCGTCCGACCAAACTGAGCAACCGGGCAAGAAGGACCTTAGTCAGGGATGTGACCAATGACCACAGAACTACAGAGTTCCTCGGCTGAGATGGGAGAACCTATCAGAAGGACAACAGTCTCTACAGCGCTTCAACAATCTGGGCTTTAAGGGAGAGTGGCCAGACTGAAGCCACTCCTGAGAAAGGCACATGACGGTACACCTGGAGTTTGCAAAAAGGCCTGTGAAAGACAGAGCATAAGTCAAAATATTCTGTGGTCTGATGAGACAAAACTTGAACTCTATGGCCTGAGTGCAAAGAGCTATGTCTGGAAAAAAACAAGGCACAGCTCATCACCCATCTAACACCATCCCTACCGTGAAGCACGGTGGTGGCAGTGGTCTCCTGAGTGGCGCAGTGGTCTAAGGCACTGCATCGCAGTGCTAACTGTGTCACTAGAGATCCTGGTTCGAATCCAGGCTCTGTCGCAGCCGGCCGCGACCGGGAGACTCATGGGCGGCGCACAATTGGCCCAGCGTCGTCCAGGGTAGGGGACGGAATGGCCGGCAGGGATGTAGCTCAGTTGATAGAGCATGGCGTTTGCAACGCCAGGGTTGTGGGTTCGATTCCCACAGGGGGCCAGTATAAAAAAATATATATATATATGTAAGTCGCTCTGGATAAGAGCGTCTGCTAAATGACTTAAATGTAAATGTAAATGTTGTGGCAGCATCATGCCATGGGATGCTTTTCAGCTGTAGGGACTGGGAGACTGATAAGGATGGAGGGAACAATGAATGGAGCCAAATACAGGCAAATCCTTGATGAGATCCTGCTTCAGAGTGCAAACAACCTTAGACTGGGGCGAAGATTTACGTTCCAACAGGACAATAACCCCAAGTATACAGGCACATCAACACTGGAATGGCTTCAGAACAAGAATGTGAAAGTCCTTGAGTGGCCCAGCCAAAGCCCACACTTCAATCCCATTGAATTTAACAGGAGTTGAGAAAATCTGCAAGGAATAAATGGGAGAAAATCCCAAAATCCAGATGTGCAAAGCCGATATGCCAAAGGTGCTTCTACAAAGTATCGACTCAGGGATGTGAATATGTATTTCGTTTTCAATAAATGTGCAAACATTTCTAAAAACGTGTTTTCACTTTGTCATTATGGGGTATTGTGTGTAGGGTGAGAAATAATACATTTTGAATTCACATTGTAAAAAAAATAAAATGTGGAATAAGTCAAGGGGTATGAATACATTCTGAAGGCACAAGGCACATTCTATGGTTTGGTTAGGCATAAGGAAAAATTAGTTTTATTGGATATTCGGATATTTAAATCTTCCAAAAAATCTATAATAAAACAAAGTGTTCTCCATCCTCCCCTGATTCAGAATATTTTCCATTGTCATGAAATGCTAGGTTCAATAGCTATTGATGAGAGAACCGAATATCCAATATAAAACTAATTTGACCTACTGGCAGAAGTACAAACCTCACAGACAACCAGTAGAGTAAGTTTAAATGTAATTGTATTCAACATTCTGGCTGGTAAGGAACATTTACACGATTTTGCACACAAATGTGTCAGGCTGTATATACCAATTAATTGTGTATTACAGCCTGATTGGAAATGCTCTGAGACAGTTTGCGGAATAGGGAGGGGCCGGTTGACCAGTACAGTAATATGTCTGCAACCAAGCTTGAGCAAGATACCAATAGGTTTTTAATATTAAATACGATATGTTGTAGCGATAGCCTATTAAGGGCATTTTAACACAGAATAAATACAAAAATGGGACAGATGCACCTACGGTAGGCTACAAGCCTACAAATGATGTGTGCCCCGCATTTGATGTCCCGTTATTCGGTGTGGCGCATTAGCTACAATGTTACCTATCACCAGGCTATACCGCAGGGATCAGTTATATCGTACAATGTAACACATAACTTATTCATGACCATGATGATGACCATCTTACCTTGATACTTTCTCCATCGAGTTCTAGTGTTTTCTCCCTGAAATCAACCCCGATTGTTGCTTCTGGGTTTTTGAGAAATCTGCCGCCGCAAAACCTATATGTCAAACATGTTTTTCCGACGTTGGAGTCTCCTATCACAATAATCTTGAAAATGTTCGTTTGTAGCCCCTCGTATTCATGATGAGTTGATGATTCTAACAAACCTTCTCCGTTGAAAACGATATCGAAATCTTTTTCAGTTTTGTATTCAATTGCCATCGCTCATTTTCTTCAATCTGAAGGAACATCGCGCGAGAGTGTGACCGCAACATCGGGATCAACCCAGAGGAAAACGCGAAGCGAGAGGATTTACTCCTCCCCGCTTTATATTAAATCCTCCCGCGTGAGATAATACCTTTTTTGTGAGGAGGTCTATGAGATAGATTGTAGAATTACGTGAGTCTTAATTGATCAAATAAAAGTTACGTAATGTTTAGGCTGTTACAAATGTAGTGATATAAGTGGATGCACGTGACATTCTGGCAACTTTGAGAAAAACGACATAGTTGTGCCTGTTGTTCAAGCGCGTATCTGCCCACTCATTGGCTAGAATGGTCCCACCTGATCTCGCCTCCTCATGCATGCCTTCCATCTTTGAGGACATGCATTTCCATTGTCACAGGACACTTGACTATCTTGTCAATTTAATAGAAAGTCTTAGATCACCCTCAATCAACCACTACGGGAAGGTCTCAATTGCATACTCATCACGTCCTCGCCTCCTTCTCAAAACTCATTGGAGGAGAAGGTCAGAGGGGCGGAACCTCAGAAGAGAGAGGAACGCAAGGGGGATGTGATTGAGATTCTCCCATTGTCACCAACTTCAATATGCCCTGGGAATGATACTTTGAATCATTTTAATAAATCAAGGATATATATTTCGCATCTGAGATCATTCAGCATATGCTTGAGAAATTGTTGAGATGTCTCTAATGCTTTCTGCCGCTTCAGATTTAGTCCAAAGAAATAAGTGACAGAGGAACAACTCAGTCAATTTCAGCAGAAACAGATTTATTTCACAGTAGGGTTTTTTCTACAAACCAACACATGTAGCCTATTAAAACAGCCAAAAAATACATCATTATAAACCAAGCCTGTGTGCTGATGGTTAAAAGCATGTATCCTAAAAACAGATAAAACATTCCAACTCTGATCTAAGCTCCTCTGGCTGTGTCACATGATATGCACGTCAGAAACAATGTTTAATGTGAATGGCAATGACTTTATGAAGGCTATATGATCATTTTTGCAACATGCATGACATTTTCCAGAGAATGGAATTATAACTCTTAAAGAACAAACAATATTTCAGACGTCAGGCCCTTAAAAATGTGTAGAAACAATAATGCTCTCCATTCTTATCTATATTCTCACACAATGGACATATTAATTACATGAAGCAGAAACACTAGCAATAAAATAAGGTTAAAATTATTATCACTATTGTGATTTTCATAATACAACAGCATAATTTTACAATCATTTAACTTAAATTCAAAATAAGTTATTTTAATCATGGCATACTGGCTATTGCTCAAGTTTAACCTGAGAGAGTATAGGCCTACATACTGTAGCTTCATACATGTCTTCATCCATGTCATTATATAGTACATACTGTATCATGGAGAAGAATTGCTCAAACCCCCCACACAGGCCTCGAGGCCCCCATTATTAGCCAAATAATGATCATTCTGTGCAAAAATCTCACTTTAGACAGACCCACTGGATGGGCAGTTTCTGTACATATGGTAGAAGTCACCATGTCAGTATAGGTTTTTATGACCTGCTTTGATCCGGAAATACCCTGTGGTCTTATCTCTGCCTTAATGTCGCCTAATCACTTATCTCACACATTGAGATAGGTGAGAGCAAGGCTTTCGCTACACTGCTTTCAGCAATCTGATCATCTCAGAACAAACAGTGATTATTTCAAGGAGATGAGGAGGGATAGATGCATAAAGTATTCTATTCAAACAGGGCCTAGGTTTATTTGCAAAAACAGAATAAACCTGTCCAGTCTATTCACCAGTGGTCAACTCAAGGAAGAGTTTATTACTTTTTACAAAAGTATGTATTTTTGCTTGCCTGGGCTGATGTTGATTTAAAAAAAAAAAAAACGTTTTCATACTTTCAAGGTAAGGAAACAAATTAGTAATTTCATTATGAACAATCCCTTTAAGACAGGGGTTGTCATGGATTCAGCCGAGGCTGCTCCTCCTCCTTGCTCGGGCAGGCTTCGGCGTTCGTCGTCCCCGGAGTACTAGCTGCTGCCGATCGATGTTTCGGTGTTTGTCTTGTTTGGTCTTTATTGTTTACACCTGTTTCCCATTATGTTGGATTGTATTCCCTATATTAACCCCTGTCTCTCATTGGTATTTTGTGTGTTATTGTTTTGTTGTCATTCCGGCAGTTCTTGTATGTACGGGTCTTTGTGCTTTCCTCCCTGTTTGGAGGTTTGTTGTTTTGTACGTTGATTTTACTGTGTTCAGTAAAATACGTTGCCGGCCGCTCTGTGTCCTGCTTTTGACTTCGCTACCGCATACACGTCGCGTGACAGGGGTGGCCAATCCTGGCCATGGAGGGCTACAGTGTGTCCAGGCCAGAACAACCAAAACACCTTCATCCTATAGACCTAAATTAGTTAAATTAAGTGTGTTGAGCCAGAACAATTGCTCACACACACTGCAGCCCCCAGTGACAGTAAATGTCCCTCCCTGCTTTAGGACACAGCTAAGAAACAGTGCTTTTGCTAGCAGTTCTCATCTGAGAATGAACATTAGCTCCCAGAGTTCGAGTCTGCATACGTCAGGCCGTCAAAGTCCCAGTCGGCACTAGACCCGCTGTCATTGTCCTCCTCCGTGGCGAAGCTCTGAGCTGAGCCCAAACACGCCAGGTAGACGCGTGTCGAAACACACATGGGACCCAGGGAGGATACAAACACGGTCGTCACATACTTCCAGCTGTCCCTGGTCGGGTCGTACTAGTGAATGAGAACTCTGTTCTTATTGTGCTGCAGTAAGGTCTGGGTGAGCAGAAGCAGCTTGCCATTGTGCTGAATCACCTGGTAGTTTAGAACCCCTCTATCAATGGGAACATCCCCCATCCTCCTCTACTCCCCTCGGATAGGGCTGTAGGCCTTCAGTACTGGTAAATCTCACAAACAGATGATCTGGTCCTGAAACACACAGGCTTTGTGGAGCTTGTTTCTTCTCAGCGAGCCACAGTGACGCCAGCGGTTCCTTTTGGGCTCGTTTCAGAGCATCCGCCACATGTTGACCACGTAGAGATGGTTGTTGGCCGTCACCGTCTGCATCTTGCCCAGGGAGTGCGGGAGAGTGGCTACGAATGTCTACTGGTTCCTCTGGATGCTGTAACACTCCACCTCCTTCAGTCTGGCATCTGTAGTGGGGTTCCTGCCACCCAGGATGTAAACATGACCACTGAGATAACCGATCCCAGCATGTACCCTTCCCAGCAGCTTCTCTGCTAACTCCTGACAGCAGTTCAGCAGAGGGTTGTACACCCAGAAGTGATTGGAGAGGTGTGAGGCTAGGTACAAATTGTTTTCTGGTGTGGCATGTTCATAGGTGAAAAATGACTCCACAGACAAACTGTTGTAATCCTGACATCCTGACTGGTAAGGCTCATGAGAGGGGACACCATTGCGTAAAGTTCTTCAGAGTAAGGGTTGCAGCACATTATGTTGTCGTTTGGCAGCCCAAAGAAGTTGAGCAACTCTTTGGCACTCATACTATCCTGTGCTTAGGTATGTCTACCCCTGCAGATACTGCAATGCTGTCCTCCTCCACAGACCCTTCAATACATTGTGCAAGGTATTTTATCTATGCCAGGCGTCACCTTAAGGTCGTCCAGGTAAGCTTTGTCCTTGTCTGTAAACAAGCGCCACCGCACACATCGGAACACCTGCAAAGCGTCCTCTGTCTCCTCAGGAACATTGGCCTCGATCCACTGCAACGCAGCTGAGCACACTTACATTTCACAGTCAACATCCAAGGTGTCTAATGACAGAATCTCTTTCATTTGTCTCAAGTCCAACTCACAAAGCTCTCTACCATTGCTACTTAGTTGGAAAAAGATCCTGGCAATGAAGGCCTGTGCCTTGACCTTTAGATCAGGATTGCCATAAGTCTGCAAACTTTAAAATCCCCATGCAGTTGGAGAGGTCCAGCCTCCTGGTCTTAAAGCTTGAGCAAGCTTGTCTGATGTACTCGAGCTGCAGCATATTAGCGGCCGTGTATAGCCTTTGCGCATTGCTTTCCGTGATTGTCACCCTACCGGTATAACAGTAGTCGATTATTACAGAAACGGAGTCGCGGTCCACGCCGTGTATTTTCACTTTTTATTGCGTGCTCTCGTTGAGACCACCTGTGAACATGCTTTTGAAGTAAGTGATGGCAGCAGCAAGAATGTTTCGGTTGCATGGTGGTGCCAGTGCAACCACTTTTGCCAGACTCTCCCACTCAATGATCCAGGGGCGCTTGGTCACATTCTACATGAATGGTAATGTCGGTGAGGAGCTGCGAGTCGTAGAATAATTTCAGTTCTTTTATCAAACCTCTGGCATGATTTACGTCATCCAGCTCCTCAGGACCACTGAAATAACTTAGTATTGAAGCCATTTTAATGAAGATACCGGTGGTCCGTTTTATTGAGGCGCTGTCGATGTCTAGGATTGTGCGTGTTGATCCAAACAACTGTCAATCGTAAATTAGTTTAGAATAAAACATTAATATTGCCAAATCATCAGATGGGAAGCAGCTTAGCTGTAACTAACTGGGACAGCTGTCTGCATACATCCAATGTTGGCTGACTTTGTTGTCGAATGATCAACGTGTATATTATGAATGAAAATGTTAGCATTGATTTTCAATCATTATTCCGATATAGATTGCAAATAATTTAAATAAATGGTCACCCGTTGAATTGATTTGCTATGGTTTATCTTCTAGCCATGGATAAATCCGTCTTGTTCTTAAGACATTGTAGTCAGCTACGCTGTAGGCGCAAACAATCTTGCTACGGAATGCACGTGCCACCACATGGCACTGATAGGTTGCGTGCAAACGGGGCTGCATTAAGTATGGTTGAGCAATTTCAATTTCAGGAGGAATGGATACTTTGAAGTTTACTACTTGATTGGGTGATGCAACATTGTAACAATGCACGAAACATTTTATAATCAAGTATTGTCAGCGCATTCAAAAGCCTTCTTATAAATCCCTCTTGAACAAATTTCCGCCATTACTTCATTTTTTAACTACAGACATACAAGTCACCAGACCCAATCACACAGCCTGGTCTCATAGAGTAGACGTAACATAGTAAACGTAATTCTGGGACCCTCAAATAAGTATGATATGTTATGTTTGGTATATATACATAAGAGAGAAGGTTAGGGATAGATCGACATTTACTTGGGGGGTCCAACTCAAGGTGTCATAAAACCCTAACCCTAACCCTAACCCTAACCCTAACCCTTCCCAATGTTACAAATATTTTCACATAACCCTCCCCTTGTACTGTAAAAAGAAAACTGCACACCCTCCCCCTAATAGAATTAACTCAAAATAATGTTTACGACTACAAATAACAATAACTGTAGCGACCCTGTGTTTATAAACGTGGATATTGACTTTGCCACATTAGCTTGCTTTGTGGCACAGGCCATGCCACGCAGGGCTACGGGCCAGAAGGTCTCTAGTTGTGCCGTGATTGGCTCAGTGTTCTGTCACTCATGGGACACTACGTCACTGCAAAATCTAAGGGTAGAGCTCGAAAAGTCAAGCCCCTTGGGTGCTGCCATAGAGTTACATTAGAAGTGCCCATCCAAGAAGGCTCAAGGTCATTGGCCACAGATAAAATGACGTCAAATCACGTTATATCTACAGTAGCTTTGATTGGACTGATCATGTCAACATCATACTTTCAAAATCTTAGCTAGCAGTCATCAGCATGAATCAAGTCGACAATCTACTGGCAAATCCTTTTTAATCCTTGTCATATGAAGAGAAATTATGAAGAGAAATAATTATAGATAAAACATATTGGTGCTCATCGGCCATTGGACATAAACATTACACAACAAGTTGGAAATCGTAAATTCAACAATGAGTGGTATGGAAGGAATCAGTGGCTAACTGCAAGCATTGCAAAGCAATCACTAGCCTGCTTTTCAGTGGAGTGGGTGTGTGGTCCCAATTCTGGATTTAAGGGTTTATTTTCCAAGCTTAAAATGATAAACAGTCAACATTGGCCATGCTGTCAATCCAGCATGATTTCTGCCACACTCAAAACAACTGTTAACTCGGAACTGGGAAATCTGACTACAGGGAGTTCAAGACAACTGGGAACATGGGAAAAAATGAGCTCCGACCAGGAAAATACGTTTTGAACGGTCATCCAACTCGGAATTGTAAGTCGGGAACTCTGGCCTCTTTCTAGAGCTACGACCTGAAGATCAGTGACATCATCATGATTCGATCAGTTGTCTTGAAAGCACCATAAATCCAGAGAATGCCAGAATTTGATGACAAAGTTTGACCATGAAGGACTGCCGCACCACCTTCCTGTTCAAGTGAGCACAACAAGGTGATTCCAAAAATGTATTGTACGCTGCTGCATAAATGATGTAATATGCCAGGGAGATATGTATACTGTAACTAAGAAAGTTATACTAAGTGTATGTTGTGTAGTAAGCTGTTAGTAGCCCATGTGCCTCACACTAATAATTTGGTCTATATTCCCCTCTTAATTTCGCCTACTATTCTGACTTGGTGGTGCACATGTAGCCTATAACCTGTTTTAGAGAAATGTAATCATTGAATATTGTAAGAGCTTTCATTGTCTACTTATATGCCCCCTTTATTTATCCCAAGGTTCTGACTTGATGTACAGGGAGAACCCTGTAAGAACGGCCCATGTTCTGAATTCTGTCGCTGTACATTTCAAAAGTTCTGAACAAATAGTTATATTGACTACGTCTGTCCTAGCTCACTCATTAATGTCTTAATCGAAATTACGGATATCCTCTTATCCGCTTGTCGTCCCCTTCTGCCATAGTTTGTACATCTCAATTGTCAGTAGAAACCATATTTGTTTAAGCAAGTCAGCCATATCAGCTATGTTTTTTTAAAAGGCAGTAAATTAGGCTGAATGAACTGTTTCGCTGCCAGACAAGGCTCCGCTGAGAGCCAGGTGTAGCAGTGGTAATGTGTTGGGACAGCTTTATGTAGGCCCTAACAGTTTGTGGGCACAGTTTATCACCATTATAGTGCAACTAATGTATTGTTTAGTGTTGTGTTGTTTAGTGACTGTGCATCCCCAATGTTTTTGTTTTGTTTGCCCCACCAAGATTTACATGCTAAAATCGCCACTGATATATACACACAGTACAACGATTTTTAAGTGAACGGGATTGCACAAGAAAGTCGGGAACTTATTTCCATTGTGGTCCCTATTTTTTACATAAATACATCTACAATTACCAGGCAGGTCACCCATGATACAAGTCAGTATTCGACGTCCATCCATGTCTGAGAATGTCGGGAGATTACTTGGAAACCGGCCACTAGGGGCAACAGTGAGCGCTGTTACTTTCAATTAAGCCTTGTGGACAGAGATGGTGGATGGGCGTAAGCACCTGCCGCTGGTCCCAAAGAGCCAGACGTGTATAGCCGTAACTGAATTTTTTGTGACCTTATTTGACCTTTTCTTCTGCTTTAGAGACACGGTTCAATCCCACCCTGGGACACTACTTGTTGACAAATTAAAACTCTAAACAATCACAATACAGTAACTATTGGTCACTCTATTATTATTATTCTAATATGTATTCATTATAGAATTTTGTCAGTTATTAAAGATAATATTGATGATACATTTTGGTTGTTTTAAACTGCACTCTAGAGAGTTGTAGGCCTAGATATTTCCAATCCTAAAATATGTGTGTGTGTGTGTGTGTGTGAAAGAGAGAAGGAGTGTGTGTGCATGTTGTGTTTTATTTTTCCTTGTCAGCCATCTGCTTTTCTGCTTCATAAAAGGCTGAGGTCTGGAACTCCCTCTAGGTCATCTCTCTCTCTCTATTCCTTGGCCTTGATTACCTAACGACTCACCCTGAATTTAATTCCGCTGCTCTATCGATCGCTACATAAATTAATTGTCGAGAAGAAATGTCAGAATGGCCAGAGCAATTTGGATGGGTAGTTAGGGAATGGCCTTGGCACATACAAAATACTTTTGCAGGACAATAAACATATTTGCCTGCCACTCCTGGGAACCCTGTACATACTGTATGTGAGGGCTGTTGGGGCCGTTTCAGCTCCAGATGACAAAACGTGCACACACGCCCAGAGGGTTGCAGGTCTGCCGACTTCCTTTTGGTCACTCATTTTAATCAGAGAAATATCCAATAAACCAAAGACGTTGCTTTAACTGTGAATGTACTTTATTGCACAAAATCCTAAAATAAAATGGAGCATATGTAAAATAAATAAGTTATTACTATTTATAAAATAAACAAGTTATAACTATTTATTACTAATATATGTGTGTGTGTGTGTGTGTGTGTGTGTGTGTTTGTGTGTGTGTGTGTGTGTGAAAGAGAGGCATGTTTTTAAACTGTACACATTAAGCAATACTGTATTACAAAATTATCAATATACAATATATCACATTTTGATTTGATAGATAATAGTTATGTAGATACAGTGAGGGAAAAAAGTATTTGATCCCCTGCTGATTTTGTACGTTTGCCCACTGACAAAGACATGATCAGTCTATCATTTTAATGCTAGGTTTATTTGAACAGTGAGAGACAGAATAACAACAAAAAAATCCAGAAAAAACGCATGTCAAAAATGTTATAAATTGATTTGCATTTTAATGAGGGAAATAAGTATTTGACCCCTCTGCAAAACATGACTTAGTACTTGGTGGCAAAACCCTTGTTGGCAATCACAGAGGTCAGATGTTTCTTGTAGTTGGCCACAAGGTTTGCACACATCTCAGGAGGGATTTTGTCCCACTCCTCTTTGCAGATCTTCTCCAAGTCATTAAGGTTTCGAGGCTAACGTTTGGCAACTCGAACCTTCAGCTACCTCCACAGATTTTCTATGGGATTAAGGTCTGGAGACTGACTAGGCCACTCCAGGACCTTAATGTACTTCTTCTTGAGCCACTCCTTTGTTGCCTTGGCTGTGTGTTTTGGGTCATTGTCAAGCTGGAATACCCATCCATGACCCATTGTCAATGCCCTGGCTGAGGTAAGGAGGTTCTCACCCAAGATTTGACGGTACATGGCCCGTCCATCGACCCTTTAATGCGGTGAAGTTGTCCTGTCCCCTTAGCAGAAAAACACCCCCAAAGCATAATGTTTCCACTTCCATGTTTGACGGTGGGGATGGTGTTCTTGGGGTCATAGGCAGCATTCCTTCTCCTCCAAACACGGTGAGTTGAGTTGATGCCAAAGAGCTCGATTTTCGTCTCATCTGACCACATCACTTTCACCCAGTTCTGAATCATTCAGATGTTCATTGGCAAACTTCAGACGGGCCTGTATATGTGCTTTCTTGAGCAGGGGGACCTTGCGGGCGCTGCAGGATTTCAGTCCTTCACGGCGTAGTGTGTTACCAATTGTTTTCTTGGTGACTATGGTCCCAGCTGCCTTGAGATCATTGACAAGATCCTCCCGTGTAGTTCTGGGCTGATTCCTCACCGTTCTCATGATCATTGCAAATCCACGAGGTGAGATCTTGCATGGAGCCCCAGGCAGAGGGAGATTAACAGTTATTTTGTGTTTCTTCCAAATGCGAATAATCGCACCAACTGTTGTCACCTTCTCACCAAGCTGCTTGGCGATGGTCTTGTAGCGCATTCCAGCCTTGTGTAGGTCTACAATCTTGTCCCTGACATCCTTGGAGAGCTCTTTGGTCTTGGCCATGATGGAGAGTTTGGAATCTGATTGATTGATTGCTTCTGTGGACAGGTTTCTTTTATACAGGTAACAAGCTGAGATTAGGAGCACTCCCTTTAAGAGTGTGCTCCTAATCTCAGCTCGTTACCTGTATAAAAGACAATTGGGAGCCAGAAATCTTTCTGATTGAGAGGGGGTCAAATACTTATTTCCCTCATTAAAATACAAATCAATTTATAACATTTTTGACATGCGTTTTTCTGGATTTTTGTTGTTGTTATTCTGTCTCTCACTGTTCAAATAAACCTACCATTAAAATTATAGACTGATCATTTCTTTGTCAGTGGGCAAATGTACAAAATCAGCAGGGGATCAAATACTTTTTTCCCTCACTGTATGTATAATGGATATGTAAGCCTAGATATCTCCAATCCTAAAATAAAATGGAGCATACATAAAATAAACAAAAAATTAACATTTATTTACATTGGCGCTAATGGGTGTGTGTGTGTGTGTAACACAGAGAGAAATATCATTTTGTGTTTTATTTTTCCTTGTCAGCCACCCATCTCTGCATTGTCAGTCTTGATATGCACAGTGTATGCACAAAGTGACAGTAAGTATGCAGCTCAACAACATGTTTGTGTGTGCATGTCTGTTGGTGCGATTGAGTGAGCGTATGTAATATAATTTGAGCATATGTGTATGTAATATAATTCTGAATTACCTGTATCCATCTGGGAATCCTCAAAAGTTTCTCCCTTTACGGATTTGACAGCTCTACGGCAGTTCCACCTCTAACACCGCCAAAACAACCGCTATGCGGATGTCGGCTATAACATATCTGATTGAATAGAGCCCTTAGTGAAGGAAAGTATGCATGTGTGTTTACAATTACCTGTATCACTTGTCTCGGCCAGTGTAGCAGGTGCGGGGGCAGACGACTGCGGCTGTGAGGGCTGTGGTTGAGCTGATAGAGGTGTAAGATCTAAAAGAGAGAGGCACAATTTTCTTAAGTGAAAATAATTATACAATAAAACAGAGTGAGTGATTGATTGAGTAAGTGTGTATATGTGTGTTTGAAAATTACCTGGACCACATCACACTGCTTCAGGTCCACAAGCCTCTGGAAGTTCCAGCGTGCCACTCCAGGCCTGGAACAGCTCGATGGAGACACGGTTAACTGTCACTCATCTAGCCTGGTTGGCAGATCTGAAAGAATATGAATAAATAATATTATTTTAATGACAAAGCCTTGACTACACACTAACCTAAATTAAGTGTGTGTGTGTATCGGGCAAGCACGCAGCAGACTTCATTTTCCCAACTTCTCATTGTAGTAACCCTTGCACTCTGTGGTGTGTGTGTGTCTGTCTCTCTCCTTATTATTGTGACTGAGAAGTGTGTCAACCTGACCACATCCTTATAGTAGGACATTCAGTGATTAGCTTTGGAAACAATTCCTATCAACAGTGTACAGTAAAAAGGATATCAAACATTCAGATCTGGATTGACAAGTAGGCTAAATCATGTGAACTTACAAAACCTCTAGGCCTTAGTCTACACTCAAGTTAAATAAAGGATGCAGGACCTGAGCCCTAGGACCATGCCTCAGGACTACCTTGCCTGACGAGTCCTGGCTGTCCCTGTCCCCAGTCCACCTGGTCGTGCTGCTGATCCAGTCTCTACGGTTTCTGCCTGCGGCTATGGAACCCTGACCTGCTCAAGGCTCACCGGAGGTGCTACCATGTCACGGACCTGCTGTTTGACCCTGTCTCTCTCTACCGGACCTGCTGTGTCAACCTCTAAACGCTCGCTTTTGAAAAGCCAACTGGCATTTACTCCTGAGGTGTTGAACTATTACACCCTCTATAGCAGAGGTGTCAAACTCATTCCATGGAGGGCCGAGTGTCTGCAGGTTTTGCTTTTTCCTTTCAATTAAGATCTAGACAACCAGGTGAAGGGAGTTCCTTACTAATTAGTGAACTTAATTCTTCCATCAAGTACAAAGATGGAGTGAAAACCCACAGACATTCAGCCCTCCGTGGAATGAGTTTGACATGTGCTCTATAACCACTGTGTGTCAAGTGTCAATGTGCAGCGGTAGGACGGAGTCAGGCGCAGGACACAGAACTGAGTAATCGACGTACTTTACTAGAAAAAAACACTAATTTCCACTCAGGGAAAACACACCAGCTCACATAAGTCTTAGACACAAAACAAAGAACAAACACGCACAAAACCATGTGGGAACCAGAGGGTTAAATAGGGAAATAATATAATGTAATGGGAACCAGGTGTGTACAATCAAGACAAAACAAATGGAAAAAGAAACGTAGATCGGTGGCAGCTAGAAAGCCGGTGACGACGACCGCCGAACGCCGCCCGAACAAGGAGAGGCACCAACTTCAGCGGAAGTCATGACACTGTGATTATTTTTCGACCCTGCTGGTCATCTATGAACGTTTAAACGTCTTAAAGAACGATCAGGCTTAAATATATGTACTCTTAATCTCCACCGGCACAGCCAGAAGAGGACTGGCCACTCCTTGGAGCCTGTTTGCAATCTTTAGTTGAAGTCGGAAGTTTACATACGCTTAGGTTGGAGTCATTAAAACTCGTTTTTCAACCACTCCACAAATTTCTTGTTAACAAACTATTGTTTTGGCAAGTCGGTTAGGACCTCTACTTTGTGCATGACACAATTAATTTTTCTGACAATTGTTTACAGACAGATTATTTCACTTATAATTCACTGTATCACAATTCCAGTGGTCAAAAGTGTACATACACTAAATTGACTGTGCCTTTAAACAGCTTGGAAAATTCCAGAAAATTATGTCATGGCTTTAGAAGCTTCTGATAGGTTAATTGACATAATTTGAGTCAATTGGAGGTGTACCTGTGGATGTATTTCAAGGCCTACCTTCAAACTCAGTGCCTCTTTGCTCGACATCATGGGAAAATCAAAAGAAATCAGCCAAGACCTCAGAAAAAAATGTGTAGATCTCCACAAGTCTGGTTTATCCTTTGGAGCAATTTCTAAACGCCTGAAGGTACCACGTTCATCTGTACAAACAACAGTACGCAAGTAAAAACACCATGGGACCACGCAGCCGTCATACAGCTCAGAAAGGAGACGCGTTCTGTCTCCTAGAGATTAACGTACTTTGGTGCGAAAAGTGCAAATCAATCCCAGAACAACAGCAAAGGACCTTGTGAAGATGCTGGAGGAAACAGGTACAAAAGTATCTATATCCACAGTAAAACGAGTCCTATATCGACATAACCTGAAAGGCCGCACAGCAAAGAAGAAGCCACTGCTCCAAAACCGCCATAAAAAAGCCAGACTCCGGTTTGCAACTGCACATGGGGACAAAGATCGTACTTTTTGGAGAAATGTCCTCTGGTCTGATTAAACAAAAATATAACTGTTTGGCCATAATGACCATCGTTATGTTTGGAGGAAAATGGGGATGGCTTGCAAGCCCAAGAACACCATCCCAACCGTGAAGCACGGCGGTGACAGCATCATGCTGTGGGGGTGCTTTGCTGCAGGATGGACTGGTGCACTTCACAAAATAGATGGCATCATGAGGAAGGAAAATTATCTGGATATATTGAAGCAACATCTCAAGACATCAGTCAGGAAGTTAAAGCTTGGTCGCAAATGGGTCTTCCAAATGGACAATGACCCCAAGCATACTTCCAAAGTTGTGGCAAAATGGCTTAAGGACAACAAAGTCAAAGTATTGGAGTGGCCTTCACAAAGCCCTGACCTCAATCCTATAGAAAATGTTTGGGCAGAACTGAACAAGCGTGTGCAACAAGAAGGCCTACAAACCTGACTCAGTTACACCAGCTCTGTCAGGAGTAATGGGCCAAAATTCACCCGACTTACAGTGGGGAAAAAAAGTATTTAGTCAGCCACCAATTGTGCAAGTTCTCCCACTTAAAAAGATGAGAGAGGCCTGTAATTTTTATCATAGGTACACGTCAACTATGACAGACAAATTGAGAATTTTTTTTCAAGAAAATCACATTGTAGGATTTTTTATGAATTTATTTGCAAATTATGGTGGAAAATAAGTATTTGGTCACCTACAAACAAGCAAGATTTCTGGCTCTCACAGACCTGTAACTTCTTCTTTAAGAGGCTCCTCTGTCCTCCACTCATTACCTGTATTAATGGCACCTGTTTGAACTTGTTATCAGAATAAAAGACACCTGTCCACAACCTCAAACAGTCACACTCCAAACTCCACTATGGCCAAGACCAAAGAGCTGTCAAAGGACACCAGAAACAAAATTGTAGACCTGCACCAGGCTGGGAAGACTGAATCTGCAATAGGTAAGCAGCATGGTTTGAAGAAATCAACTGTGGGAGCAATTATTAGGAAATGGAAGACATACAAGACCACTAATAATCTCCCTCGATCTGTGGTTCCACGCAAGATCTCACCCCGTGGGGTCAAAATGATCACAAGAACGGTGAGCAAAAATCCCAGAACCACACGGGGGGACCTAGTGAATGACCTGCAGAGAGCTGTGACCAAAGTAACAAAGCCTACCATCAGTAACACACTACGCCGCCAGGGACTCAAATCCTGCAGTGCCAGACGTGTCCCCCTGCTTAAGCCAGTACATGTCCAGGCCCGTCTGAAGATTGCTAGAGTGCATTTGGATGATCCAGAAAAGGATTGGGAGAATGTCATATGGTCAGATGAAACCAAAATATAACTTTTTGGTAAAAACCCAACTCGTCGTGTTTGGAGGACAAAGAATGCTGAGTTGCATCCAAAGAACACCATACCTACTGTGAAGTATGGGGGTGGAAACATCATGCTTTGGGGCTGTTTTTCTGCAAAGGCAACTGATCTGTGTAAAGGAAAGAATGAATGGGGCCATGTATCGTGAGATTTTGAGTGAAAACCTCCTTCCATCAGCAAGGGCATTGAAGATGAAACATGGCTGGGTCTTTCAGCATGACAATGATCCCAAACACACCGCCCGGGCAACGAAGGAGTGGCTTCGTAAGAAGCATTTCAAGGTCCTGGAGTGGCCTAGCCAGTCTCCAGATCTCAACCCCATAGAAAATCTTTGGAGGGAGTTGAAAGTCCGTGTTGCCCAGCGACAGCCCCAAAACATCACTGCTCTAGAGGAGATCTGCATGGAGGAATGGGCCAAAATACCAGCAACAGTGTGTGAAAACCTTGTGAAGACTTACAGAAAACGTTTGACCTGTGTCATTGCCAACAAAGGGTATATAACAAAGTATTGAGAAACTTTTGTTATTGACCAAATACTTATTTTCCACCATAATTTGCAAATAAATTCATTAAAAATCCTACAATGTGATTTTCTGGATTTTTTTTCTCATTTTGTCTGTCATAGTTGACGTGTACCTATGATGAAAATTACAGGCCTCTCTCATCTTTTTAAGTGGGAGAACTTGCACAATTGGTGGCTGACTAAATACTTTTTCCCCCCACTGTATTGTGGGAAGCTTGTGGAAGGCTACCTGAAACGTTTGACTCAAGTTAAACAATTTAAAGGCAATGCTACCAAATACTAATTGAGTGTATGTAATCTTCTGACCCACTGGGAATGTGATGAAAGGAGTAAACACAGAAATAAATCATTCTCTCTGCTATTATTCTGACATTTCACATTCTTAAAATAAAGTGGTGATCCTAACTGACCTAAGACAGGGAATTTTTACTAGGATTATATGTCAGGAATTGTGAAAAACTGAGTTTAAATGTATTTGGCTAAGGTGTATGTAAACTTCCGACTTCAACTGTAAGTGTATCCTAACACATTAAAACTAATTCCGCGTAGTTTTAACCATAATATCTATTTAAAGCAGTTATCTTGCGATTGTATAAGCAATACCATGGTATGCTGAAAATAGTTTCAACATCTTTAGTTACTAATGTATACTAATGACTTACTTAAATCACTCAGTCATCTTATAAATCATAACCAAAACCAAATTAATTATTCCAACTAAAGTTAGAATGACAATTCTTAGTGATTCACATTGGTCCTATCACTCAAAGTTAAAAATCCTCAACTTAGCGCACATTACCACTGTCAGAATGTTCACTTATATTAACATACAGTATAACTATCCAGAATTCTAGTATTATCTTCCTCATCATGAGAATAACCACAGATCATTATCACAATGCATGTTTAATCCAAATTACTATAAATTTAGCAGTGTATATACCTCCTACGTCAACCTCATACCCAAATTACCAAATTTAGATAAGTCCAAATTAATTATGGACACAGCTGAACAACCCTGTCCTTCCCCGGCACTCAATCTTCTGGTGTGTCTTCATTATGTTCTTCAGATAGCTTCATAGTTCAAAATGGATGGCCCATGATAATGTCCCAATTTCAATGTCTCACTCAAGCAGCTACCATCTCTATCCCCCATTCTGTCTCGTCCATTTGCCAACCAGTATACCAGTAACATGAGAAATTTTGTATTTGAACGGATCTCTCTCCATGCCCACTCCAAGTGGACTCCTGTCCTACTCCCGAGAGACAAGCATGAGAGAAAAGCAGTTGATAGCTTCGATTGGATGCTGTACATCGGTTGCAGGTAGAAGTGGTGCCGGACAGGACCGTCTTCAACGCCTTTGTTGCTCATCTTCAGCCGGTTTAGAGGGGGTTTGAGGTTCACAACGTTCTTGACCAAATGATCCCCGCTATGCATCATGACACCATCTGTAGTTACCTTGAGAGAGGACAGATCATAACAGTTTAGTTGAGTTCATATCTGATCCAAGAAATCCATATAAGTATTGATTAAATGACAAATTATTATTTTTACCAATTATTCTTAATACCAATTTCCAAAATACTCCCCTTATCACACTGTCGATTACACCTCAGAGTCACAGGACCATGACGTAAGACCTCCAATACAACGAGAGAAATGGCGAACAAATCAGCAGACCCAATCTGGTGAGATTTACATTGAAACAAAAAAGAACAAACACAACAATACACTCCTCCACATATCCTTCGATACATTCTTACATATCACTCAAGGTGTGTAAACAGCAATCCAAACCTCAAAGGACTAGTAATTACCCATTGTGACACATGACTCATAGTGTGAGTACAGTATAAAAACGAAATAACACCACTACTGGTTTAAAAACAAATTGAATAATAAACACTACCCTTAATAACTCTATAAAGAAAACAAAACTTGTATCCATACAGTCATAAGAAAATAGACTTAAAAACTCCTATCCTTAATGAAAGGCAACGCCCTCTCATTCTTCCCATGAACCACAATAGAAATATGGCTATTAACTATTAAGATTATTACAAATAACCTTCAAATCAGTATTATAAATTACCTTAAATTCGTCAGCCAATGTCTCTCGGCTTTCCAGTGAGGGTGATCAAATCACACTAGAAAGTCAGGACAGAGGTCAGAGGTCATTCAAATCCTTCAAAGAAGTGTTTAATTCTATAGTAGACTATTCACCAAAAAATATTCAACCATTCATACGTTTCGTATCCCAAGTGTACAGTAAGTCCTTACTACAATTATTTTCAAAAGAAATCACGTGTTTAATTAGAACTCACTCATAAAATAAAACTTCAGAAAATTACATGTGTGTGTGCCTTTAAGACTCAGGAATCTTTCCACAGAGAGAGATAATTAAACCCCCATTCTTCTGGAACAGAAAGTTGACATGTTGTTAACATTCAGTTATAATCAGCAATCCAAAAATAGTGATTACACACAAAACATAATGCAGATAATTCCACTGTTCTACCTCACATCAATAATCGTTTGTTTCAATCTAATTCCTCATGACTACTCCAGAATAGAATGTCCTAAAATCTCTCACAAGATTAAAACCACCCAAGGTTCTCTGAGTTTGCAAGGAGCATCCCTAATTGATTACCCTTTAGACTTCATTTTCTGTAATTCACACAAGGATTATTATTCAACCCCAAAATCGGCTCGATTTGCTCCCATGTCAAATTATCGTGGTATCGTTACTGGATCAACGACATAGGAAATAGCTGTTTCGCCTTAGATTGTTCCTGTCACCCCTTTAAATGTCATATTTTATTCAGTCACCAATATAATCAATAATATTATTATTATTATTATTATTATTAATTACTCCACGTAAGTAATCAGTGATATTTGATCCCAGGCATCTATTAAAAAAGCTGTTTGAGATGTTGTCTCCTATGTCTCCCTTAACATACATACTGTAGGGGACTTCCATCAGTCCTGGAAGAGAGAATCTCACTCAAGACACATCAGATAATAGCGTGTTCCATTAAGTGGATAGACACCTTCTAACCTAAACAAACCCATAACCCCTTTCCGGTAATCTAATCATCGCAACCTGTTGCATTGATTTAGTAAAAATATAAACCTGTTGATTAACAAATCTAGAACCTTCAAAAAGTTGGTGCTGTCCCATCAGCATAATGGTCAAAACTAACTGCAATTCACTTTAACATATTGTATTAACAGAACCCCCAAATTGACACCATGTATTGATCATTGAAATGCGGCGCGATACAAAGTTTGACTATTTGTAAACATCATTCATGCTCTCGTCCATACAGTACATACAGCCAATTTCAATGTTACCTAATATCCCTTCTCCTTGATTCTCACAAAGGCAATCAAGCTCCCAAGCTAACTGGCTAAAGATGGCAAACTTGCTAGCTACTTTCCAGACATACCACTCCACTCACCCTAGCGGAGCTGGTTTTGAAATTCATGTTATCAAGTAATATCATGGCCACAGTTCTATCACAATTGCCAATCTGCTGTTATTAGAAGTCATTACATTTAGGTAACTGCCCCCTTCTAATTAGGCTACAGGTAATACAACAAACATCTGTTGTATTTGGACGAGCATACATTCAATTTGTATCCATAGTATGAATATTCAATTTAGTGATTGAAATTACGACCCCATTCACAGTAGTTTAATCTAGCAAACCATTAGGCAACGCAAAAAATTACTACCTCAAAATCTTCTCGCAATTCCGGTGCATAAGTGAGTCTTTCAATTTGAACCAAGCAAGCTGCTAAATCGTCCAGTCTACATCACAAAACCAACACTGGCTGCAGTATCTGTCTAAGCACCAAATACCAACAGTTAAATTACAATCAGAAACCCAGATTTTAGTCAGTAACACAGCACATTCATATAATGCTTAACCTTATCTCTATCAAATGGTCCATAAACGGCACCAACTCAGAAAACTTGTATTTATTGTTTCCCATCCCTCACGTACGTCTATGTTTGTGTGCGCAAGTTAGTATATGAATATTATTCCAATTATTACTGTCTCAAATCTCTAGTAATCGATTACACACACATAATATCCATCATATTTTCATATATTCACATAATCCATATAGAACGTTAGAAATTCTTAGGTACTCACATCAACCAATCCATTCGTGTTTTTTTACGATTCTCAATCGACACAAATCAGCTTCTTCAAACATACTCCCAGCTTGTTGAGGACTTGAACCTCGTAACAAAGGACTCTAACCTTTAACCAACACTTTTAAGAGACTCAAACCCGCTCTTTATAATGTGTTTTTACACATTAATGGACTCAAACCCGCTCTATTATCCTTTGTTTACCACTCATTTATCTGAACACACCCTATTTTGAATCACAGCACCATGTCATTGTCTAATTCGATATTCCTCTTACATATTTTTACATACTTGAATACCACTCATCTTCCCCCTCCAAAATATTAAATTTTAAACATTCTTTATAGCTCAGCTTTACCACAGATTTGAACATGGTTCGGCCGTCAACTGTATCCTGTTCGTAGACGCCAATTGTTATGATGAGTTGTCTGGTATCAAGGAATTCAATATGCAAGAAGATACTTAAACACTTAGATGGAGAGTTAATACATGTATTTAATATTACGGTACCGTATTCAACATTGCAAGCTGCACATGGGTTGCATCTTACTATCCGAATGATGGACAAAGGAAATATCATATTTCTTCAACAACATCTGCTTTTCTTTTTCTTCTTCATCTTCTTTAAGGTTTAACGGCAGATTACACCTTTTGGTGTATTGCCACCACCTACTGTACAATCCATTATACTTTGTGATACGGTAATACAATTGGGAAAAAGGAAAATTACCCTGCCCTCACAAAAAAAAAACACTACCCCATTCCACTATTTAACCCTATCTAATCCTACTCCAGGCCAACGGTCTGGGAGGACAGAACACTATCACTCAACACCCCCTGCAACTCTTCTGCAGAAAAAACCTCGCAATCCCAAGTACTTCTCTGCAGCTGCCACCACAGCCTCTATTTTCTGTGACTTATATTCCATTTCTGCAGTACAGTTGACAACCATGTCTATGAATGCTAAGAAACCCACCTTACGGAAGCACATATTATTCACATCACTCTCTATTGGTCTCAGACTACTCACAGGAATCCTCTCAGGATCCCTCACCCTGTACCCATCTTCCTCTACCACTCTCTTCACTGCTTCAGCATACAACACTTTCTGTACTACTCTGACCCTGGCAACCTCAACCTGCCTTTCTCTCACCGGACACCTCCGATCTCCAGCTCCATCAGCACCCCCACAGCTAACACACACAACTTTCTCCACCAGTACTACACATTCCTTCGTCTCATGCCCTCCTGCACACTTCTCACATCTAGAAATCTCCCTCTTACACGCTGCAGCAACATGACCATAAGCTTGGCACCTAAAACAATCTAGTATTTTCGGAAACAAAAGCTCTCACGGGATAACTGACACATCCTAATTTGACCTTATTGGGCAAAGACCCATCAAGACGCATCAAAACTCAGCAGGACAGACAATGTCTTCTCCGTTTCACCACGCTCTCCCCTGAGTGTCTGCGTCGCAGTAAGCGGCGGGCGTCACAGACACCAGGAATCTTCAATTTCAGCTGATCCTCTACAACACTTAAAGCCACCCCTGTTATCACTCCTTTCAATGGCGCCCTGCTCTGGAGAGCAACGCAAGTCACAGTTCTTGTACCTAGTCACGTGGTCCTGAGTGCCTGCTCCCTCTGGACGGAAGAAACACAATAAATCCGTCCACTTCAAATTACTTTCACCGACTCAACAGTTCCCAACCTCTTCTCCACCCAACCTTACACCACATATGGATCAGCCAGAATACAGGGATCCATTCTCTCCACAAATGTCACTCCCACTGGGCCAGAATCATCCTTGTAATCATCGGGACGAGGCTCGAACTCGGCGGTCCTCACTGCAGGTACTTCATCCTCACTCTCATCAGGTTCCATCTCTGAGCTACTGGACCACATATCTCTCTTTTTGCACTCGACGCCAACATTCCTCACCACACCGCTTCCCTCTACACTAAGCTTTTCTCGGCGGTCATCACTGCACCTGCCACCGCAGTTAATACATCCTCACTCTCGTCACGCTCAATCCCCCACTCCATATTCATTCATAACATGTTCCACTTTCCTCCTTTTCACCGCCCCTCACATGCTTTTGAAAATATAGATTGCTATTATTATCTATCGGTATCATGATGAAGATACTCTCAATATAAGACCCTATGCGCCTGCTCCCTAACAAAGTGGAGTGAGGGTAGGAAGGAGATGAAACGTGGATAGAAAAAGCATGGGCTTGCCTTGGACTCTGTTTTAAAATATCACTTTTTACATAGTGGTTCCACACGTTGCCTTGACACAATTTATTATTTTATTTGTATTTTATTCTGTTATATTTCATTATATTCTTAGCCTACTATATGTGTGTTGACTCTGATCAGGGTAGCCTAAGTGTGTCTTGTCTGTTTAAAGAACAAAATAACTATTGATTTCATGTGCATGGTCAGTGATGTAGCATATAGGCTGCACAGACCAGTAACCAAAGACGCAGAGTTTAAGAATAATAATACAAATACAAATAAAATAGTAACACATGGAATAAAATTAAATACACAAGAATGGAGCTATATACAGGGAGTACCTGTCAGGGTTGAGTGTAGAGGGAACGTGGAATCACACGCAGGACACAGAGATTCAAAAAACAGATGTCTTTAGTGAAGTCCGACAGTACAAGCCAACACGGCAACAGGCCACAGGCGAAACATACGCACACTGGAATGTCCAAAGTAAATGCGCACAACGTGCAGGACTCTCTTAAACAAAACGAAATACAGAGAGCACAGAACAGCGGACCAACAACAACACGTGACATCGAACAATTACACACAACACCTGACCAAACACAAGAGAACTAAATAGGGTGCCTAATGAACACTTAACAATGAACAGGTGTAACAAACAGACAAAACCAATCTAACATGAAACATCGAACGGTGGCAGCTAGTACTCCGGAGACGACGACCGCTGAAGCCTGCCCGAACAAGGAGAAGGAGCCGCCTCGGCCGAAACCGTGACAGTACCCCCCCCTTGACGCGCGGCTCCAGCCGTGCGCCGCCCCCGGCCTCGGAGACGACCAGGAGGACGCGGAGCAGGGCGCGTAGGATGACCACGATGGAACTCGGTCAGAAGAGACGGGTCTAGGATGTCCCTCCTCGGCACCCAGCACCGCTCCTCCGGGCCGTACCCCTCCCACTCCACGAGATATTGGAGACCCCCCATCCGGCGTCTCGAATCTAGGATGGTCCGAACAGTGTACGCCGGAGCCCCCTCGATGTCCAACGGGGGCGGAGGAGTCTCTTCTATCTCAAAGTCCTGGAGTGGACCAGCTACCACCGGCTGGTTGAGAGCCAGACTCGATCTCCAGGTGCGTACACTGGCCCCTCACTGCGGTGGAGGTCGGCGCTCGTCTTCTGTCGACGGATGGCTCGCTGCAGATGGACGTGTGCAGCGTTCCACGTCTCCTCCGAGCGCCGCACCCACTCATCCACCGCAGGGGCCTCGATCTGGCTCTCATGCCAAGGTGCCAGAACCGGCTGGTACCCTAACACACACTGGAAAGGGGTTCGTTTAGTGGAGGAGTGGCGGAGAGAGTTCTGTGCCATCTCGGCCCAGGGCACATATCTCGCCCACTCCTCCGGCCGGCCCTGGCAATATGACCTCAGAAACCTACCCACATCCTGGTTGACCCGTTCGACCTGCCCATTACTCTCCGGGTGGTAACCCGAGGTAAGGCTCACCGAAACCCCCAACCGTTCCATAAACGCTCTCCAGACTCTGGAGGTAAACTGGGGGCCTCGATCAGACACTATATCCTCGGGTACCCCGTAATGCCGGAAGACGTGAGTAAATAGAGCCTCAGCGGTCTGTAGGGCAGTAGGAAGACCCGGCATGGGAAGGAGACGACAGGCCTTCGAGAACCGATCCACAATGACCAGGAGGGTGGTATTCCCCTGTGAGGAGGGAAGGTCGTTAACAAAATCCACCGAGAGGTGAGACCAGGGTCGTTGTGGAACGGGCAGGGGTTGTAACTTACCCCTGGGCAAGTGTCTGGGCGCCTTACACTGGGCACACACTGAGCAGGAGGAGACATAAATCCTCACATCCCTGGCTAACGTTGGCCACCAGTACTTTGTACTAAGGCAGTGCACCGTCCGACCAATACCTGGATGCCCAGAGGAGGGTGACGTGTGAGCCCAATAAATAAGCCGATCCCGGACCTCGAGCGGGACGTACAGTGGGGAAAAAAAGTATTTAGTCAGGCACCAATTGTGCAAGTTCTCACACTTAAAAAGATGAGAGAGGCCTGTAATTTTCATCATAGGTACACGTCAACTATGACAGACAAATTGAGGAAAAAAAATCCAGAAAATCACATTGTAGGATTTTTTATGAATTTATTTGCAAATGATGGTGGAAAATAAGTATTTGGTCACCTACAAACAATCAAGATTTCTGGCTCTCACAGACCTGTAACTTCTTCTTTAAGAGGCTCCTCTGTCCTCCACTCGTTACCTGTATTAATGGCACCTGTTTGAACTTGTTATCAGTATAAAAGACACCTGTCCACAACCTCAAACAGTCACACTCCAAACTCCACTATGGCCAAGACCAAAGAGCTGTCAAAGGACACCAGAAACAAAATTGTAGACCTGCACCAGGCTGGGAAGACTGAATCTGCAATAGGTAAGCAGCTTGGTTTGAAGAAATCAACTGTGGGAGCAATTATTAGGAAATGGAAGACATACAAGACCACTGATAATCTCCCTCGATCTGGGGCTCCTAGTGAATGACCTGCAGAGAGCTGGGACCAATGTAACAAAGCCTACCATCAGTAACACACTACGCCGCCAGGGACTCAAATCCTGCAGTGCCAGACGTGTCCCCCTGCTTAAGCCAGTACATGTCCAGGCCCATCTGAAGTTTGCTAGAGTGCATTTGGATGATCCAGAAGAGGATTGAGAGAATGTCATATGGTCAGATGAAACCAAAATATAACTTTTTGGTAAAAACTCAACTTGTCGTGTTTGGAGGACAAAGAATGCTGAGTTGCATCCAAAGAACACCATACCTACTGTGAAGTATGCGGGTGGAAACATCATGCTTTGGGGCTGTTTTTCTGCAAAGGGACCAGGACGACTGATCTGTGTAAAGGAAAGAATGAATGGGGCCATGTATCGTGAGATTTTGATTTAAAACCTCCTTCCATCAGCAAGGGCATTGAAGATGAAACGTGGCTGGGTCTTTCAGCATGACAATGATCCAAAACACACCGCCCGGGCAACGAAGGAGTGGCTTCGTAAGAAGCATTTCAAGGTCCTGGAGTGGCCTAGCCAGTGTCCAGATCTCAACCCCATAGAAAATCTTTGGAAGGAGTTGAAAGTCCGTGTTGCCCAGCGACAGCCCCAAAACATCACTGCTCTAGAGGAGATCTGCATGGAGGAATGGGCCAAAATACCAGCAACATTGTGTGAAAACCTTGTGAAGACTTACAGAAAACGTTTGACCTGTGTCATTGCCAACAAAGGGTATATAACAAAGTATTGAGAAACTTTTGTTATTGACCAAATACTTATTTTCCACCATAATTTGCAAATAAATTCATTAAAAATCCTACAATGTGATTTTCTGGATTTTTTTTCCTCATTTTGTCTGTCATAGTTGACGTGTACCTATGATGAAAATTACAGGCCTCTCTCATCTTTTTAAGTGGGAGAACTTGCACAATTGGTGGCTGACTAAATACTTTTTTTCCCCACTGTACGTCTGACCCACCGGACACTGTGGAGGGCTAGGGTCGGTGCGTAATGCCCGCTCGATCTCCGCATCGACCTCCCATACCACCGGTGCAACCAGACAATACTTAGGTAGTATGGGAGTGGGCTCCACGCACCTCTCCTCCGTGTCATACCGCCGAGACAGGGCATCTGCCTTCCCGTTCTGGGACCCAGGGATGTAAGTGATCTTAAACACGAACCGGGCTAGAAACAGTCCACCGAGCCTGGCGAGGATTCAGTCTCCTAGCTGCCCGAATGTATTCCAGGTTACGGTGGTCAGTCAGAATGAGAAAAGGGTGTTGAACCCCTCAAGCCAATGCCTCCACACCTTTAGGGCCTGTACCACGGCTAACAGCTCCCTGTCCCCTACGTCATAATTACGCTCCGCCGGACTGAGCTTTTTCGAATAAAAAGCACAGGGGCGGAGTTTAGGTGGTGTGCCGGACCGTTGTGAGAGAACAGCCCCGATACCGGCTTCAGACGTGTCCACCTCCACTTGGAATGGTAAAGTGGGATCCGGGTGCGCCAGCACTGGAGCCGAGGTAAACAGGTCCTTCAGTTTCCCAAAAGCCCTGTCCGCCTCAGCTGACCACCGCAAGCGCACTGGACCCCCCTTCAGAAGGGACGTTATGGGAGCTGCCACCTGTCCAAAACCCCGGATAAACCTCCGGTAGTAATTCGCAAAACCCAAGAACTGCTGCACCTCTTTAACCGTGGTTGGGGTTTGCCAATTACGCACGGCTGACACACGGTCAACCTCCATCCTCACCCCCTGACGCAGACAACTGATAACCCAAAAAGGAGACCGACTCCTGGAAGAACAGACATTTCTCGGGTTTGACATACAGGTCATGCTCCAACAATCTCCTCAATACTCTGCGCACCAGGGCTACATGTTCGGCCCGGGTAGAACTGTACACCAGAATATCGTCTATGTACACCACTACTCCCTGCGCCTGCATGTCCCGGAAAATCTCATCTACAAAGGATTGGAAGACTGATGGAGCATTCATTAACCCGTATGGCATGACGAGATACTCGTAATGACCGGAGGTAGTACTAAATGCTGTCTTCCATTCATCGCCCTCTCTAATGCGCACCAAGTTATATGCGCTCCTGAGGTCCAATTTTGTGAAGAACCGTGCCCCGTGTAATGACTCCGTCATAGTCGCAATCAGCGGAAGTGGATAACTATATTTCACAGTAACCTGATTTAGACCGTGGTAATCAATACACGGGCGCAAACCTCCATCCTTTTTCTTCACAAAAAAGAAGCTCGAGGACGCGGGTGAAGTGGAGGGCCGTATGTATCCCTGTCTCAGAGACTCGGCAATGTATGTCTCCATTGCCCTCTTCTCCTCCTGTGACAACGGATACACATGGCTCCGCGGGAGCGCAGCTCCTGCCTGGAGGTCTATCGCACAATCCCCCTGTCTATGAGGCGGCAACCGTGCCGCTCTTGTCTTGCTAAACACGAGTGCCAAATCCTCATACTCGGGGGGAATGTGCAATGCGGGCATCTGGTTCGGACTCTCCACCGAGGTCGCCCCTACGGAAACACCCAGACATAGCCCCTCACACTGAGCAGACCACCCTTTAAGAGCCTTCTCTCGCCACGAAATAGTAGGATCATGGGTAATCAACCAGGGAAGCCCCAGTACCACCGGATACGCAGGAGAGTCGATCAGATAGAGCTGAATCGTCTCCTCATGACCCCCCTGCGTCTCCATCCTAAGTGGCGCTGTGACCTCCCTAATCAACCCGGATCCTAACGGACGACTATCTAGGGTATGTACAGGGAAAGGATTATTAACCGGAAGGAGGGGAATCCCTAACTCTACACAGAATTTGCGATCTACAAAATTCCCAGCTGCGCCTGAATCTACTAGCGCCTTATGCTGGGAACGAGGTGCAACCTGTGGAAAACAAACAGGTATGGTTATGTGTACGACAAAAAGCTCTGGGTAAGTGGGGCGCCTACTCACCTGGGAGGACTCCCCAATGTGTGACCTGCCTTCTCCTCCACCAGGGGACCCTCCCCAGCACCTAGCCGCGGTGTGCCCTCCACGGCCACAGTTGGTGCAGGGGACGGCCCCCCTCGGGCTCCTTCTTCTCTTTCCTCTAGCGCCAGCACCTCCGAGCTCCATCGGGCTCGGCTCGGAGGTGCTGGAGGGTGGAATGGGCGACCCCCACCTGGGACGTCCGCGGGTAGCGAGCAGGGTGTCCAGCCGAATGGCCATGTCAACCAACTGGTCAAATGAAAGCGTAGTATCCCTGCACGCCAACTCTCTGCGGACGTCCTCCCGGAGGCTGCAGCGGAAGTGGTCTATGAGTGCCCGCTCATTCCACCCTGCATCTGCCGCTAGAGTCCGGAACTCCAGTGCAAACTCCTGAGCGCTCCTCATCCCCTGCCGGAGGTAGAATAGACGCTCCCCCGCCGCCTTCCCCTCTGGTGGATGGTCGAACACTGCACGGAAGCGGCGGGAGAACTCTGCATAGGTGATAGTAGCGGCGTCTATTCTCCTCCATTCGGCGTTGGCCCACTCCAACGCCTTGCCGGTGAGACAGGAGATGAGGGCGGAAACGCCTCGTGTCCCAAGGGCGCCGGGTGTACGGTGGCGAGGTAGAGTTCAACTTGTAACAGGAACCCCTGACACCCGGCAGCGGTGCCGTCGTACGCCCTCGGGAGCGAGAGCCGAATCCCACTGGGTTCCGGGAGTTGGACGGGCGGGCTGACCGATGGTGATGGTGCGGTAGGTGGGGGTGTGGGTACCCCGCTGGTCTCCCATCGATGGAGGGTGTTCATCACTCGGTCCAGGGCGTGCCCGAGTTGGTTGATTCTGTCCTCCTGACCACGAAGGCGCTCCTCCATGATCTCGGTGGGTGCGGGTGCTCCTGCTGATTCCATATAGATGGTGTGTAATTCTGTCAGGGTTGAGTGTAGAGGGAACGTGGAATCACACGCAGGACACAGAGATTCAAAAAACAGATGTCTTTAGTGAAGTCCGACAGTACAAGCCAACACGGCAACAGGCCACAGGCGAAACATATGCACACTGGAATGTCCAAAGTAAATGCGCACAACGTGCAGGACTCTCTTAAACAAAACGAAATACAGAGAGCACAGAACAGCGGACCAACAACAACACGTGACATCGAACAATTACACACAACACCTGACCAAACACAAGAGAACTAAATAGGGTGCCTAATGAACACTTAACAATGAACAGGTGTAACAAACAGACAAAACCAATCTAACATGAAACATCGAACGGTGGCAGCTAGTACTCCGGAGACGACGACCGCCGAAGCCTGCCCGAACAAGGAGAAGGAGCCGCCTCGGCCGAAACCGTGACAGTACCAGTACCAGATCAATGTGCAGAGGTACGAGGTCTTTGAGGTAGATAATGTATGTGCATGAAGGCAGGGTAAAGTGACTAGGCATCAGGATAGATAATAATACGAGTAAAAAAAGAACAGATTAGCAGCAGAAAATGATGAGTGTAAAAGTGTGTGTGTGTGTATAATGTGTATGTATGTGTGTTTATGTTGTGTCGGTATGTGTGTGTGTGCGTATGTAGTGTATGTGAATGTGTGTGGGAGTGTCAATGTAGTGTGTGTGAGTAAGTGTGATTCTTTGGCAATTTTTCTGTCTTTCCTCTGACATCGCCTGATATAGAGGTTCTGGATGGCAGGTCAAGGGCGGTGCATTTGCCATACCAAGCGGTGATGCAGCCTGTCAAGATGCTCTCGATGGTGTAGCCGTATAACGGCGCTGCCGTGCCCTCTTCACGACTGTGTGGGTGTGTGTGGAGTCCTTAGTGATGTGGACGCCAAGGAATGTGAAGCTCTTGACCTGCTACTGCCCCCTCTTTCTCCTATAGTCCACGACCAGCTCTTTGGTCTTACTGATGTTGAGAAAGAGGTTGTTGTCACTGCTGACATCTGACCTCCTCTCTGTAGGCTGTCTCATCGCCGTCGATGATCAGGCCTACCACCGTTGTGCCGTCAGCAAACTGATGGGCCACTGTTGAGGGTCAGCGTAGCGGAGATGTTGTTGTCTACTCTCACCACCAGGAAGTCCAGGATCCAGTCGCAGAGGGAGGGGGTCAGTTCCATGGTCCCTAGCTTGGTGATGAGTTTGGAGGGGACTATGGTGTTGAATGCTGAGCTGTATTCTATGATAGTTATTTCCCCTTTTGTCCAGGTAAAGTGCAGTGTGAAGTGCAATTGAGATTGCGTCATCTGTGGATCTGTTAGGGCGGTATGCGAATTGGAGTGGGTCTAGGATGTCTGGGATGATGGTGTTTATATGTGTCAAAGCACTTCATAATTGCAGATTTGAGTGCTACAGGGCGAAAGTCATTTAGGCAAGTTGTTGTGAACAGGGACAATGGTGGTCAGTTTGAAACATGTTGGGATTACAGACTGAGACTAGAAGAGATTGAAAATGTCAGTGAAGACACTTGCCAGCTGGTCTGCGCATGCTTTGAGAACGTGCCCTGGTATTCCATCTGTGATTGTGATTGTTAACCTGTTTAAACGTTTTGCTCACATCGGCAATGGAGAGCAAGATCACACAGTCATCTGTAAAAACAGGGGCTTTCACAAAAGGCACAGTGCTGTACGCCACAGGATGTTTTTGTGCTGGTCAAGGGCAGTCAAGTCTGAGGAGAACCAGGGGCTATATCGGTTCTTAGTTCTGTATTTTTTGAATGGGGCATGTTTATTTAAGATTGAGAGGAAATTACTTTTAAGGAACAACCAGGCATCCTCTACTGACGGAATGAGATCTATATCCATCCAGGATACCTGGGCCAGGTCAATTAGGAAGGCCTCCTCGCTAAAGTGTTTTAGGGAGCGTTTGACAGTGATGAGGGGTGGTCGTTTGACCACGGACCCGTTACGGACGCAGGCAATAAGGCAGTGATCGCTGAGATCCTGGTTGAAGACAGCTGAGGTGTATTTAGAGGGTATGTTAGTCAGGATGATATCTATGAGGGTACCCATGTTTACGGATTTAGGGTTGTACCTGGTAGGTTCGCAATTAGCATTCTAACTCCCCCTTGTGATAGTGTGGCGCAATGACGGAATGATGCAATTTACCACAATCTGCCACCATCTACCTCAAAGTGTCGCGGCATGAACTCAAAGCGTTTAATTGAGGAACCACTGGTTCTGACACTCGTGGCAGGGCTTGTATGTGGCAGGGCTTGCAGATGATAAAGGATTACGAAGGGAAACCCAGCCGTGAGTTGCCCAGCGATGTAGAACTCCCAAACGAGCTTAATGCCTTTTTATGCTTGCTTCGAGGAATATATATCCTGCACCGCACCTGGGTCACACCTCACACCAACCCTTACACAATGGCACAATTACACTTGACATGTGGATGACGATTTTCGAAAAATAGGATACTTGTGCCTCACAGTCCATTACATAAACAAAGAGTGGGTGCTCGTGGAGAGGGTGCTATTCACCATGGAGTTGGACAGTTCCCAGCTCAAAACTGCAGATAACATAAGGCCAGCGATTGTGAAAGAATACTTGTGGATGTTGTTGATTTCCTCTATCGCTTCAAAGAGGCCACTCTCCTACAGATGGATTTGTGGTGTCAGAGAGAAGCCAGCTGCGAGCCTGCGACCAGGCACAGTGGATGACATCCTTTTCCTGCACAGCAATTTGAAGAAAACCGAGTGATGAAGGGACTGTTTTTGAAGTTGTTGTTTTAGTAGCTTTATTTGTTGGCTAATATTAGAAGGCTCTTTCAAAGCAATTTGAGTTGTCAATGTGCCACATTGCATTATCAAAATAAAAATATATATCGTTCTTAATTCATGGCATGGTTTCTGTTAAGCCATATGTTGAATAGACATGCAGACAAATTAATTCATGCAGAAAAATAGGAATAATAGTCATAAAAACAATTAGGCTAAATCAATTTATGTTATTTTGTTGAGTAACGGATCGGCTCTCGGAACTCATAAGAGGCGGCTTCTTTCTTCAATATAATAATTAATTAGGTTAAACCCATAGGTCTTAGGCCTACAGTAAATTAAATTAGATTACCAGGTAAATTTTTCATTAGGTTATAATAATTGGCTGTCAGAAGTATTACAATGGAAATGTACTTTTAATCTTTCTGTCAGCATATTTCAAGACATGGCATATGAGAGTGCAGTGAGATACCCGATGGGTTGGATGATACTTTTCTTGTCAATCATCTTGAAAAAACCTATACTTAAAAACTGGAAATCAACAAATCCTCTGTCATTAACACAATGGAAACCCATGGGGCGGCGCACAATTTGCCCAGCGTCGTCCAGGGTAGGGGAGGGAATGGCTGGCAGGGATGTAGCTCAGTTGGTAGATCATGGCGTTTGCAACGCCAGGGTTGTGGGTTCGATTCCCACGGGGGGCCAGTATAAAAAAAATAGACAAAAATGTAAAATAAATGAAAGGTAAAATCCTTTATTATCTAAATATTGAAAGTGCATGGGCAACGGAGAGAAACAAAATGGTGTAGTTTGAGGCCATGTGGTGGAGAGTGATGCAGGAGCTGGAGATGGGGTTGTTCGTGTGATGTTGCCATTTATATGTCTATGTTTGTATTGTCAAAAATAAAACGTGCAAAAAAAAGATTGGAAAAATTACTGCTTGCAAGACAAATCTGAGGATTCATTATGAATAGGATTTATTTGAGTTCTTTTGTTTACAGTACATTCTTCATTATAACCACAATGTCACACATAATTGAACACACACACACACAACATGATTAACTTGGTCAAAACATTTCTTTATTAAAGACTATCAGAAAGAATGTCGGTTGTTATTTATTTTGATCCAAAGCCAAAAATGAGTGAGTCACTCAGCTTAATGCTTACAAATATACACTACATGGCCAAAGGTATGTGGAAATCCCTTCAAATTAGTGGATTTGGCTATTTCAGGCGCACCCATTGCTGACAGGTCAAGCACACAGCCATGCAATCTCCATAGACAAACATTGGAAGTAGAATGGCCCGTACTGAAGAGGTCAGTGACTTTCAACATGGCACCCTCATAGGATGCCAACTTTCCAACAAGTCAGTTCATCAAATGTCTTCCCTGCTAGAGCTGCCCCGGTCAACTGTAAGTGCTGTTATTGTGAAGTGGAAAAGTCTAGGAGCAACAACGGCTCAGCCGTGAAGTGGTAGGCCACACAAGCTCACAGAACGGGACCACCGAGTGCTGGAGCGTGCAGCGCGTAAAAATCGTCTGTCCTCTGTTGCAACACTCACTACCGAGTTCCAAAGTGCCTCTGGAAGCAACGTCAGCAGAAGAACTGTTCGTCAGGAGCTTCATGAAATGGGTTTCCATGGCCCGAGCAGCTGCACACAAGCCTAAGATCACCATGCGTAATGCCAAGCGTCGGCTGGAGTGGTGTAAAACTCGACGCCATTGAACGCCTGGAGTGATGAATCACGCTTGACCATCTGGCAGTGCGACTGACAAATCTGGGTTTGGCGGATGCCAGGAGAACGCTACCTGCCCGAATGCATAGTGCCAACTGTAAAGTTTAGTGGAGGAGGAATAATGGTCTGGGGCTGTTTTTCATGGTCCGGCTAGGCCCCTTAGTTCCAGTGAAGGGAAATCTTAACGCTACAGCATACAATTACATTCTAAACGATTTTGTGCTTTGGGGCAACTGTTTGGGGAAGGCCCTTACCTGTTTCAGCATGACAATGACCCCGTGCACAAAGCGAGGTCCATACAGAAATGGTTTGTCGAGATCGGTGTGGAAGAACTTGACTGGCCCGCACAGAGCCCTGACCTCAACTCCATCGAACACTTTTGGAATGAATTGGAACGCCGACTGCGAGCCAGGCCTAATCGCCCAACATCAGTGTCCGACCTCACTAACGCTCTTGTGACTGAATGGAAGGAAGTCCCCACAGCAATGTTCCAACATCTAGTGGAAAGCCTTCCCAGAAGAGTGGAGGCTGTTATAGCAGCAAAGAGGGGACTAACTCCATATTAATGCGCATGATTTTGGAATGAGATGTTCGACGAGCAGGTGTCCACATACTTTTGGCCCTGTAGTGTAGCTTTATGCTACACTAGGCCAAGCCTAAACTAATACATTAAATTGCCTAAATAAACTAGTAAAGTTTATAAATAAAACAAATAAATTAAATAGCTCAGGTCTTGAAAATATGGGCAACCTTTTTCCGTCCCTATCCTCGCTGGACTCTCATTTAGTTTCTTCTTCACATCAGCAAAGAAAGGACTCCATGTTTCAGAAACGTACTTTATATAGACGGGCTATCAGTCTTTCCACCCTGTGGTAAATAAAGCCAGTTTGTAATCTTATAATTATTTCTGTCTGTTTTTCGAGGGAGAGAAAGCAAACGCAATACCATAAGCATAATTTTTTATTTTTTTATTTTATTTCACCTTTATTTAACCAGGTAAGCCAGTTGAGAACAGGTTCTCATTTACAACTGCGACCTGGCCAAGATAAAGCATAGTAGTGCAATAAAACAACAACACAGAGTTACATATGGGGTAAAAACATAAAGTCAGAAATACAACAGAAAATATATATACAGTGTGTGCAAATGTAGCAAGTTATGGAGGTAAGGCAATAAATAGGCTATAGTGCAGAATAATTACAATAGTATTAACACTGGAATGCTAGATGTGCAAGAGATTATGTGCAAATAGAGATACTGGGGTGCAAATGAGCAAAATAAATAACAATATAGGGATGAGGTAGTTGGGTGGGCTAATTTCAGATGGGCTGTGTACAGGTGCAGTGATCGGTAAGGTGCTCTGACAACTGATGCTTAAAGTTATTGAGGGAGATAAGAGTCTCCAGCTTCAGAGATTTTTGCAATTCGTTCCAGTCATTGGCAGCAGAGAACTGGAAGGAATGGCGGCCAAAGGAGGTGTTGGCTTTGGGAATGACCAGTGAGATATACCTGCTGGAGCGCAGACTACGGGTGGGTGCTGCTATGGTGACCAATGAGCTAAGATAAGGCGGGGATTTGCCTAGCAGTGATTTATAGATGGCCTGGAGCCAGTGGGTTTGACGACGAACATGTAGTGAGGACCAGCCAACAAGAGCGTACAGGTCACAGTGGTGGGTAGTGTATGGGGCTTTGGAGACAAAACGGATGGCACTGTGATAGACTACATCCAATTTGCTGAGTAGAGTGTTGGAGGCTATTTTGTAAATGACATCGCCGAAGTCAAGGATCGGTAGGATAGTCAGTTTTACGAGGGCATGTTTGGCAGCATGAGTGAAGGAGGCTTTGTTGCGAAATAGGAAGCCGATTCTAGATTTAACTTTGGATTGGAGATTCTTTATGTGAGTCTGGAAGTTGAGTTTACAGTCTAACCAGACACCTAGGTATTTGTAGTTGTCCACATACTCTAGGTCAGACCCGTCGAGAGTGGTGATTCTAGTCGGGTGGGCGGGTGCCAGCAGCGTTCGATTGAAAAGCATGCATTTAGTTTTACTAGTGTTTAAGAGCAGTTGGAGGCTACTGAAGGATTGTTGTATGGCATTGAAGCTCGTTTGGAGGTTTGTTAACACAGTGTCCAATGAAGGGCCAGATGTATACAAAATGGTGTCGTCTGCGTAGAGGTGGATCTGAGAGTCACCAGCAGCAAGAGCGACATCATTGATATACACGGAGAAAAGTGTCGGCCCAAGAATTGAACCCTGTGGCACCCCCATAGAGACTGCCATAGGTCCAGACAACAGGCCCTCCGATTTGACACACTGAACTCTATCTGAGAAGTAGTTGGTGAACCAGGCGAGGCAGTCATTTGAGAAACCAAGGCTATTTATTCTGCCAATAAGAATGCGGTGGTTGACAGAGTCGAAAGCCTTGGCCAGGTCGATGAAGACGGCTGCACAGTACTGTCTATTATCAATCGCGGTTATAATATCATTTAGGACCTTGAGCGTGGCTGAAGTGCACCCGTGACCAGCTCGGAAACCGGATTGCATAGCGGAGAAGGTACGGTGGTATTCGAAATGGTCAATTATCTGTTTGTTAACTTGGCTTTCGAATACTTTCGAAAGGCAGGGCAGGATGGATATAGGTCTGTAGCAATTTGGATCTAGAGTGTCACCCCCTTTGAAGAGGGGGATGACCGCGGCAGCTTTCCAATCTCTGGGGATCTCAGACGTTATGAAAGAGAGGTTGAACAGACTAGTAATAGGGGTAGCGACAATTTCGGCGGCTAGTTTTAGAAAGAAAGGGTCCAGATTGTCTAGCCCAGCTGATTTGTAGGGGTCCAGATTTTGCAGCGCTTTCAAAACATCAGCTGTCTGAATTTGTGTGAAGGAGAAGCGGGGGGCATGGGCAAGTTGCAGCAGAGGGTGCAGAGTTGGTGGCCGGGTTAGTGGTAGCCAGATGGAAAGCATGGCCAGCTGTAGCAAAATGCTTGTTGAAATTCTCGATTATTGTAGATTTATCGGTGGTGATAGTGTTTCCTAGCCTCAGTGCAGTGGGCAGCTGGGAGGAAGTGCTCTTATTCTCCATGGACTTTACAGTGTCCCAAAACTTTTTGGAGTTAGTGCTACAGGATGCAAATTTCTGTTTGAAAAAGTTAGCCTTTGCTTTCCTGACTGCTTGTGTATATTGGTTCCTAACTTCCCTGAAAAGTTGCATATCGCGGGGGGGGGGGGCGAAATATACTTCTCCCATGGGCAAAGAAATTCAAAAGGGGTGATGATATGAATTAATAGTAATTTCGATCCCAATGTGCAAATTGTCCAAATAGATACGCAAGGTAGATGGATTATTTTAAATATGTTATTGGACAATAAACAGATATGACTCATTAACATTTACGGACCAAATAATGATGATCCACACTTCTTTGACAATATATATAATCAATTATCAACCCTGCAAGCAATTCAAGACAATATTATTATGGTGGGGGATTATAATGCTGTTTTGAATAGCTCAATGGACCGTAAAGGAAATCACACCACAAACAATCACCCACATGCTCTTAAGGAAATCGTGAATGTCATGGATACATTAGAACTAGTAGATATATGGAGGCTTAAATATCCTGATCTAGTGAGATATACATGGTGGAGACTCAATCAAGCTAGTCGTCTTGACTTCTTTCTTATCTCATTCTCGTTGGCACCAAAAGTTTAAAAAGTCTTGATAGGGGACAGAATGCGGTCGGACCATCATATAATTGGCATATACATTACTCTTACTGAATTTCCACGTGGGCGAGGATATTGGAAATTTAATCAAAGCCTATTGGATGATAATTTATTTTTAACTAGGACAAAGGAATTTATAACTTACTTTTTCCGACATAACATAGGTACAGCAAATCCCCTTATTGTATGGGACACCTTTAAATGTGCCTTTAGAGGCCATGCAATTCAGCACTCATTTCGAAAACAAAAGCAATTTAGGTCAAAAGAGTTTATACTAACAAAGGAAATAGAAAGTCTAACAGAACAGATAGATGGCAATAAAAACTGTAACATAGAGGCTCAGAATAAATTAGAGGAAAAACAAAAAGAAATGGAGAAACTCATTAAAGAAAGATCAAGTGTAATATATTATAAAAATAAAGCAAACTGGATGGAATATGGGAAAAATGCACCATCTTCAACATAGGAATGCTACCAAAAATAATTTAATGAAACTGTTTACAATTGACAGAGTAACCCATGATTCACCAAATGATATTTTGGAGGAAACAAGGTACTTTAAGCATATGTTTTCATTTCAGTCGCCTCCATCTCCTCTAACTGAAGCAAATTGTAGAGATTTTTTTTCTATTGATAATGTAAAATTAACAGCCAAACAGAAAGACTCATGTGAAGGTGAAATTACAGAGGAGGAACTTCTGGATGCAATTAAAGACTTTAACTCCGGGAAAACTCCAGGGTTGGATGGCATACCAGTCGAAGTATACCAAACCTTTTTTGATATACTAAGAGGACCGTTATTAGCATGTTTTAATCACTCCTATGTAAATGGTAGATTATCTGACACTCAAGAAGAAGGTCTGATCTCATTATTACTGAAACAGGATACAAGTGGAACATATAAAGATCCAGTCCATTTAAACAATTGGAGGCCCCTTACACTTCAGTGTTGTGGTGTAAAAATCCTAGAAAAATGTATAGCGCATAGAATTAAAAAGGTATTGTCGGATATTATTCATTCTAATCAGACAGGTTTTTTACATGGAAGATCCATTGGAGATAATATAAGGCAAGTATTGGAAACAATAGAACATTATGGAAAATCGGAGAAACCAGGCCTGCTATTCATAGCAGACTTCGAAAAGGCATTTGATAAAGTACGACTGGGGTTTATATATAAATGCCTGGAGCATTTACATTTTGGTGAATCTCTTATAAAATGGGTCAAAATCATGAATAGTAACCCTAGGTGTAAAATAGTAATTAATGGCTATTTCTCCTAAAGTTTTAAACTGTCAAAAGGAGTGAAACAAGGTTGTCCACTATCGGCATATCTATTTATTGTGGCCATCGAGATGTTAGCTATTAAAATCAGATCCAACAATAATATCAGGGGATTAGAAATCCAGGGCTTAAAAATAAAGATGTCATTGTACGCTGATGATTCATGTGTTCTTTTAAATTCACAACTAGAATCACTCCACAGCCTCATAGAGGATCTAGATACATTTTCTAACCTCTCTGGGTTACAACCAAATTATGACAAATGTACTATATTACGTATTGGATCAATAAAAAATACAATTTTTACAATGCCATGTAGTTTACCAATAAAATGGTCTGATGGTGATGTGGACATACTCAGAATACATATCCCAAATGATCTCACTTCAATAAATTATAATATAAAGTTAGCAAAAATAGATAAGATCTTACTCCCATGGAAAGGTGGGTGCCTGTCAATTTGTGGAAAAATCACCCTGATTAACTCTTTAGTATTATCCCAGTTTACCTATTTGCTTATGGTCTTGCCTACGCCTAGCGAAGAGTTTTTTAAATTATATGAGAAAAAAAGATTCCATTTTATTTGGAACGGCAAGCCAGACAAATTTAAATGGGCCTATTTATATAATGAATATGAATTCGGAGGACAGAAATTATTAAAATTAAAGCATTAGACATATCACTAAAAGCTTCAGTCATACAAAAGTTATACTTAAATCCGAACTGGTTCTCTAGCAAATTAGTAAGATTGTCTCACCCAATGTTCAAGAATGGCCTTTTTCCCTTTATTCAGATTACAACCACTCACTTTCAGTTATTTGAAAAGGAAATCATCTCCCAGATATCACTATTTCTAAAACAAGCCATAGAAAGTTGGTTGCAATTTCAATTTAATCCTCCAGAAACAACAGAACAAATAATGCAACAAATATTGTGGTTAAACTCAAATATACGAATTGACAAAAAAACTTTTTTTGACAAAATGTTTAAAAAAGGTATAATCTTTGTAAATTATATCATCGGTAGGACTGGTGGAGTTATGTCGCACATGCAGCTAACAAAAACATATGGAAATGTCTGCTCTACCCAAAATTCAACCAAATTATTGCAGCCTTACCGCAAAAATGGAAGAGGAAAGTGGAAGGAGGAGAAAGTAAGAACATTAAAGAACATAATTGGTTAAGGAAAACTGTGATAAATAAAAAAGTATATCAGTTTCATTTAAGGACCAAAGGATTGACAGTCGTCCTATATTGATTGCAAAATTGTTGGGAAGAGATTTTTGACGTACCGATCCCATGGCATAGTGTTTATGAACTGATACGCAAAACGACACTGGATTCAAAACTTAGAATCTTTCAATTTAAATTATTAAATAAATTTCTTGCTACCAATAGAATGTTATTTATATGGGGGATACAATCTTCCCAGCTCTGCAGATTTTACTGCGAAGAGACAGAATCATTAGATCATTTGTTTTGGTACTGTCCATTTGTAGCTTGTTTTTGGACACAGGTCCAGGAATGGCTAAAGGATTGCAATATTTACCTGGAGCTAACCCTGCAGATAGCACTACTGGGTGATCTGAAAAGTCATAGTCAATCGATCAATAACATAATAATACTATTAGCAAAAATGTTTATTTTCTATTCACAATCTGTAGAAACAATGAGATGGGAGGTGTTGAATGGAAATGAAGGATGGGACTAATAATAACTAACAACAAACAATAACAAGATAACTAATAATGTAGGCACGCTGTGTCCATAATAAGTGTATGGGTTGTAGGTTGGGAGCTTTTGTGAAGGAGCACAGTTAGAAAGATATGGCATATAGAAGCAAACCGGATGGACGTCATGAAAATGATCGGAGAGGTTGAGAGTAGAAGAAGTTCAGGAGAAAGAACAAACAAAATGTAATTATTGTAAAATTGTCTGTGTCCATAAAATGTAGATAGTGTGTATGGGCTGGAAGTAGATGCCTAGGCGTTGTTGTTCACTAGATTACTCCAAGTGGGGAAAGGGTGGCGGGGTTGGAAAGTAATAAAGGGGAATATATATATATTTTAAAAGGATATGTACAGTGAAGGAAAAAAGTATTTGATCCCCTGCTGATTTTGTATGTTTGCCCACTGACAAAGACATGATCAGTCTATAATTTGAATGGTAGGTTTATTTGAACAGTGAGAGACAGAATAACAACAAAAAAATCCAGAAAAACGCATGTCAAAAATGTTATAAATTGATTTGCATTTTAATGAGGGAAATAAGTACTTGACCCCTCTGCAAAACATGACTTAGTACTTGGTGGCAAAACCCTTGTTGGCAATCACAGAGGTCAGACGTTTCTTGTAGTTGGCCACCAGGTTTGCACACATCTCAGGAGGGATTTTGTTCCACTCCTCTTTGCAGATCTTCTCCAAGTCATTAAAGACCTTAATGTGCTTCTTCTTGAGCCACTCCTTTGTTACCTTGGCCGTGTGTTTTGGGTCATTGTCATGCTGGAATACCCATCCACGACTCATTTTCAATGCCCTGGCTGAGGGAAGGAGGTTCTCACCCAAGATTTGACGGTACATGGCTCCGTCCATCGTCCCTTTGATGCGGTGAAGTTGTCCTGTCCCCTTAGCAGAAAAACACCCCCAAAGCATAATGTTTCCACCTCCATGTTTGACGGTGGGGATGGTGTTATTGGGGTCATAGGCAGCATTCCTCCTCCTCCAAACACGGCAAGTTGAGTTGATGCCAAAGAGCTCGATTTTGGTCACATCTGACCACAACACTTTCACCCAGTTCTCCTCTGAATCATTCAGATGTTCATTGGCAAACTTCAGACGGCCCTGTATATGTGCTTTCTTGAGCAGGGGGACCTTGCAGGCGCTGCAGGATTTCAGTCCTTCACGGCGTAGTGTGTTACCAATTATTTTCTTGGTTACTATGGTCCCAGCTGCCTTGAGATCATTGACAAGAACCTCCCGTGTAGTTCTGGGCTGATTCCTCACCGTTCTCATGATCATTGCAACTCCACGAGGTGAGAACTTGCATGGAGCCCCAGGCAGAGGGAGATTGACAGTTCTTTTGTGTTTCTTCCATTTGCGAATAATCACACTAACTGTTGTCACCTTCTCACCAAGCTGCTTGGCGATGGTCTTGTAGCGCATTCCAGCCTTGTGTAGGTCTACAATCTTGTCCCTGACATCCTTGGAGAGCTATTTGGTCTTGGCCATGGTTTAGAGTTTGGAATCTGATTGATTGATTGCTTCTGTGGACAGGTGTATTTTATACAGGTAACAAGCTGAGATTAGGAGCACTCCCTTTAAGAGTGTGCTCCTAATATCAGTGTTACCTGTATAAAAGACACCTGGGAGCCAGAAATCTTTCTGATTGAGAGGGGGTCAAATACTTATTTCCCTCATTAAAATGCAAATCAATTTATAACATTTTTGACATGCGTTTTTCTGGATTTTTTTGTTGTTATTCTGTCTCTCTCTGTTCAAATAAACCTACCATAAAATTATAGACGGATCATTTCTTTGTCAGTGGGCAAACGTACACAATCAGCAGGGGATCAAATACTTTTTTTCCCTCACTGATATATATATATATATATATATATATATATATATATATATATATATATATATATATATATATATATAAACATGGTGGATTGGAAGTGATGCAGACAATTACATTGATGGAAGTTACAATCTATCTGCAATATTAAGCTGTGTTAAAAGCCGTCTTCCACTCGTCCCCCTCCCGAATCCTCACCAGGATGTAGGCATTGCGTAATCCACCTTGGTGAAGACCCAGGCTCCTTGCAACGACTCAAATGCCATCGTCATCAGGGGGAGTTGGTAGCGGTTCTTAACCGAAGAAGAAGCCCGCGCCCACGGGTGAGGTAGAGGGAGTGATTTAAGCCTCGACGAGTGCCTCGTCAATATACTCCCTCATGGCCAGCGTCTCCGGCTGGGACAAGGAAAACAATCGCCCTCATGTGGGCATGGGCCCTTCAAGAGATCGATAGTGCAGTCGTATGGCCTGTGAGGAGGTAAGCCCTTGGCACGCCTCTTACTAAACACCTCCCCCAGATCCCAATAGTCCCGGGAACGTCTGCCAGGTCAGGGCTGGTGACAGAGTCTGTAGCCGCCATCCTAGGGCAGTAGGCGGTTCGGAGTGCGGGACCTGGGGAAGAGGTGAGGACTGTTAGGTGGTCTGGGACGGTGGTTTGTGGAGACCGAAGACCGGAACAGGACAGCGGCGGAGCCTCCCTCCAGGATGAGCCGCCCCGTGGACCAGTCTATCAGAGGTTTGTGGGCAACCAGCCAGGGGTGCCCGAGGACGAGGGGACACTCCGGAGAGTCCACAATGAAAAACTGGATATCCTCCCATAGCCCCCTCGCCACCCGGATGCACGGGGTCAGTGTGCCGGGTGATGAAGCCCGACCCCAACGGCCGGCTGTCCAGTCCCATGACCGGAACCGGCTCGGAGAGGGAGAGTAATGGAACGCTCCACCCTTGGGTCAGCCCCGCGTCCATCAGGTTTCCCGTGGCCCTAGAATCCACCAGTGCATGTGCCTGATGTGCAGCGCGGGCCCACGGAACCCTGACGGGGAGAAAAGTTCGGGAGTCTCTGGAGTTGGACATAGAGAAACTAGCAGAGAAAGTGGGAAGTGAAGGCATAAATACACAGGTGAACAGATAGACACAGGTGACACCAATAAGATAATGATTAGTCCAGACTGTGAGTGAGGAGGTGCCTAAGGTTGTCGGAGGATGACACCTAGTGTGTCGCTCCGGAACTGCGACCCCCTCCTGTAACACCATTGTATTTACCCAAGTTCTCTCTCAACTCCGGGACCACCAGCCAGCTGATGTTTTTGCCCGATGCAGGACTCTAGTGCAAAAGGAGAGAGACTCTCGGACAGAAACATTCACACCTCCATTAATTTACAAAGGGATAGTCTAATAGCTTGGCTAGGTGTGAAAAATCCCCCAATTTGCGCCACAGTTTAGACTACAGATAGATTCTGCGGTCAGTCATGTATTCGAGGCTTAAGTCCTCTAAAGTTTTACATTTCTAACTCAATATCACAGACCTGATTTTTCCCAAGGAAAAATTCATCAACCCCTAAAGATATGTCAATTTATTATAATCCACATAATAATTCAAACGAAATGACCTGTAGTGAGAGAGAGACTGGGTATGCTAAAGATGAGCAGAAATAATGTGTCTTTAACCCTGCATTATAGTGTAACTTATTTAGAATGAAAGCCACAAATGAGTGAGTCACTCAGCCATATGCTAAAAATATAGCTGTCCAAGGCTCTGAAAAAATCTTCAGTGCCTTTCCCTATATGTTGCTACTGTATGTGCATAATAGCGAAAAATTGAGGAGAGAGGAAACACCAACTTAATTAGGTCTATAATCAATAGCCGAACTGTTAAATGTGCCTGGCTATATAAATCCTCCATATATATCTACAGAAATAAGACAGATCCTGCTTCTGTTGCCTGTTTGAGTGTTTGTTTAATAGCCTACTGATTCCGTGAGCACCAAGCCTCATGCAACTGTAAAATGTCAGATAAAGCAATTTCACAAATCCGTCTGTTAAATTTTTTTGCTATGCTGTAATAAAGGCTTTACACATTTATTTTCATTAGAACAGACTCTCTGGTATTACTTATAATTGATTTAGTGTTGTTTACACTGTTCCAAACAGGCAGAAACAGAAGATTGTAATCTAACACCACCTGTTTGTCACACATAATATGCAAGCCGCTATCACTCCTCTACCCTTCTTTTTCTTGATCTCCTTCTTGTTGTTATTATTACAATTACGATCATCATCATAATAAGTAATGTCATTATCATTATTAGGCTTCTTATAGTAGCAGCCTTGTATATCCACCATTGAGCTGTAGGCCTGAGAGTGCTTCCTGTTTAGTCTTAATACCGTAACTTGCTATGCATGAAGCTATGCATGAAGCCTCTCCAGTCATAAGAGTTCCACCTAGTCGGCAGAAACCTCATAAGCTGTCCTAACAGTTCAGAGTTACCAGCAGGTGTCTTGATTATAGTAAAGGGCAGTGAGTCAGTGGTTCCTGTGCCATAGAGAGGCAATTGCTTTGGAGTTGTTAAAATAATGTTTTAATATTTCTATGTGATCAAACCATAAATAATCTAGACCTACATTTTTACATGAGGCCTAATTCACATGATATGCCTAAAATACTTATAACCACTAGGCTAATAAATAATCTAATTTTCCTTTTGATTATTTAATTAACCTATATCATGTTATTTCAAGTTATCCAGTTGGAGCGCATGCCAAAGCGATTCAGAGTTGTTGAACGGGAGTGACGAGTGTCAAGGTTGAGTGTAGATGTGGTGTGGAATCAAGCGCAGGACACACAGAGGCTTCGTACTAACGTCTTTAGTGAAGACAAAAAGAACAAGCCAAACACTGCTAAATACAACCTGGCAGGCAAGCAAACTTTACGCACATCGGTAAAGTACAAACAAAAGGCACACACTGTGCGGAACTCTCTTCCAAACAATACAGAGAGAAATAAACGAACTAGCATCCCAACATGACACGAACAATTACACACAACACATGACAAAACCCAAGAGAACTTATAGGACGCCTAATTAACACTAACAAGGAACAGGTGTAACAAAACAGACAAAACCAAACAAACATCGAAACATAGAACGGTGGCAGCTAGTACTCCGGAGACGACGACCGCCGAAGCCTGCCCGAACAAGGAGAAGGAGCAGCCTCGGCCGAAACCGTGACAGACGAGTGTGTTGATATAATGGTAATATTATAAACATTTCTCTTTCAACCGGCATAATACTGTATGATTCAGTGCAATGCCTACCACATCATTCAAAATATCAGAATTGGTTGAATAAGGTTATGCATGCCAAAATATAAGGCAAGAATTAAGAATAGGCAAAGTTATCGTGTCAGGCGAAAGTTATAGTTATCAAATGTTTTAGTATTGCAACATTTGATGTACAGTAACATTCACCTCAGTTGTCTGAAGCATGCTGTAGCGTTCACAGCTGGCGATGCCTCATCTATGGGCCAGATGTAAATCGTTCAGCAGCCTAACCTATTATTGGAATACAAAATAAGCCATCCACCCTTGATGGGCTATCAACAGGACAATAGACTTGCTGAGTTGATTTCTATTTTTAGGGACTTGAAATTGATGTTTCAGGTACAGCCAGGCCTGAATTTTCGTGATTTAAGGGGCAAGGCCATTTGGCCTTCAAGAGGTGCCCAATCTGCCAGGGCACCATGGCTATCTGCTAGGGCACCAAGGCCATTAACCAAAATAGCCAATGAAATGTATTTGAAAACCGAAAAACATGAGCTATTCTTTGAAGATTTTCTTTTAGTAAAATACATAAATAATTAGCCTACATGTCGAAGTGTAGGTGATAGCCTGTGCGTATTGGTTACAACCTGTCATGTCCAGACCTATGCTGACATGAGGAAAGCGCCCGAAAATGTAGCCAATCTTCAATGAGACTTTTAATGACATATACACTACCAGTCAAAAGTTTGGACACACGTACTAATTCAGGGGTTTTTCTTAATTTTTACTATTTTCTACATTGTAGAATAATAGTGAAGACATCAAACCTATGAAATAACACATATGGAATCATATCGTAACCAAAGAAGTGTTAAACAAATCAAAATATATTTTATATTTGAGATTCATCAAATAGCCACCCTTTGCCTTCTTGACAGCTTTGCACACTCTTGGCATTCTCTCAACCAGCTTCACCTGGAATGCTTTTCCAATAGTCTTGAAGGAGTTCCCATATATGCTGAGCACTTGTTGGCTGCTTTTCCTTCACTCTGTGGTCCGACTCATCCCAAACCATCTCAATTGAGTTGAGGTGGGGGGATTGTGGAGGCCAAGTCATCTGACTCACACAGCCTGGAGGTGTGTTGGGTCATTGTCCTGTTTAAAACAAATGATAGTCCCACTAAGCCCAAACCAGATGGGATGGCGTATCACTGCAGAATGCTGTAGTAGCCATGCTGGTTAAGTGTGCCTTGAATTCTAAATAAATCACAGACAGTGTCACCAGCAAAGCACCCCCACACAATAACACCTCCTCCTCCATGCTTTACGGTAGGAAATACACATGCGGAGATCATCCGTCTCACAAAGACACGGTTGCTGGAACCAAAAATCTCCAATTTGGACTCCAGACCAAAGGACACATTTCCACCAGTCTAATGTCCATTGCTCGTGTTTCTTGGCCCAAGCAGGTCTCTTCTTATTATTGGGGTCCTTTAGTAGTGGTTTCTTTGCAGCAATTCAACCATGAAGGCCTGATTCACACAGTCCCTTCTGAACAGTTGATGTTGAGATGTGTCTGTGACTTGAACTCTGTGAAGCATTTATTTGGGCTGCAATTTCTGAGACTGGTAACTCTAATGAACTTATCCTCTGCAGCAGAGGTAACTCTGGGTCTTCCATTCCTGTGGCGGTCCTCATGAGAGCCAGTTTCATCATATCGCTTGATGGTTTTTGCGACATCACTTGAAGAAACTTTCAAAGTTCTAGAAATGTTCCGTATTGACTGACCTTCATGTCTTAAAGTAATGATGGACTTTCATTTCTCTTTGCTTATTTGAGCTGTTCTTTCCATATTATGGACTTGGTCTTTTACCAAATAGGGCTATCTTCTGTATACCCCCCCTACCTTGTCACAACACAACTGATTGCCTCAAACGCATTAAGAAGGAAAGAAATTCCACAAATTAACTTGTAAGAAGGCACACCTGTTAATTGAAATGCATTCCAGGTGACTACCTCATGAAACTGGTTGAGAGAATTCCAAGAGTGTACAAAGCTGTCATCAAGGCAAAGAGTGGCTATTTGAAGAATATAAAATATAAAATATATTTTGATTTGTTTAATACTTTTTTGGTTACCTCATGATTCCATATGTGTTATTTCATAGTTTTGATGTCTTCACTATTATTCTACAATGTAGAAAATACTAAAAATAAAGAAAAACCCTTGAATGAGTAGGTGTGTCCAAACTTTTGACTGGTACTGCATATAGGCTAAACGCCAGTCATGTTTAACAAATTTAATGTAGGATCATTATTAATATCTAAAGGCTTGATTGAGTCGACATGAGTCACTGTTCATTCTGCAAAATCACCCGAATTTTGAGACTATTTAACAATAAACGTAATTGTTTAAAACACCAACGTTTTTTTGTCATTTTATGAGGCATCTCTTACCATGTTCCGACCATATGAATGTTAAGGGGATTATTTTATAAACACTTCCTCATATGCAATTGAAAACAGTATTTCTCTCATGTTCTCAACATTCTTTTGTTGTCCAGCAGCAAAATACACAATCCTAGTCATATGAACAACCCATGCTTGTTGATTCATCTTTAGCTCTACCCTCTTTCTACATTTCTGAAGGATATTTTCATCTCTGTCATATGAAACCAATCACATTTGCAGTGCATTTTGAGAATGGTGTTTTTTTATTATTATCTTTATGTGAAGAAAGCCTAAAAGTTGATCAACATTTTCAACTAAATGTTTGGATCTGTTGCATCAGCCTCATTGCTTTTAAACGGTTTGTTGATGTAGAGTGGTTGTTTAATTTGGGATCTATCGCGTGCCACAACTATCCCAGAGTATGTTTGGAATATTTATTTCTCGCACAGAAGGAATATCTGACCAATAGAATAGGTTAACTTTTCTACTATGGGGGATGGTAAATTGACATAGGCTATTGTTTTTGCTGTTTGTTAGGCCTACTCATCTTGTTGGCTGACGAAATGTAAATGTGGACAGTTCTAACATCTTCAACATGTGCCTCAAAATTCGATAAGAAGGTTTGCATGCCGATGCATCCGTCTGTCTTCACTTGTAGCCTACTTCTGTCTTCATTCAGAGCTGTGATGCCTGTGAGAAGGACCCAATCATGTGATGGGCATTGGCTAATAAGAATTTAGATATCTGAGAGAGCCATGTGCGTGAGAGGCGCTTCGGAGCATGGCAATTGGCAGCAGGGAGAAGAGAATTCATTATTAAAAAAATTTTAACCATTTGGAACAACACAAGAAACACAATAATAGTACAGCCAAGATTAAAAACAGTCGCATGCATTTGTGATTGCAATTGCTTTAGTCAACATGTTGCAGTTCATTTATTGTTTGATTATTCAAGGCTCCCTTTGTTACTTCTTTTTATAACTAAATGCTAGAACGAAATGATCAGACCAAAAGATGAGGACACAACAGTTCACCTGGCACAAGACTAAAGTTAGAAATGTCTAACTCAATATCACAGACCTGATTTGCCCTGATGAAAATGCATCAACCCGCTACAAATATGTCAATTGATTATAATCCACATAATAATCAAAACAACCTTATAGTAGGTAATGACAGTGCATTCGGAAAGTATTCAGACCCCTTCACTTTTTCCACATTATGTTACTAAAATTGATGAATTGTTTTATTTCCTCATCAATCTACACACAATACCCCATAATGACAAAGCAAAAACAGATTTTTAGAAATGTACGCAAAACAAATCCCCACAGCATGATGCTGCCACCACCATGCTTCACCGTAGGGATGGTGCCAGGTTTCCTCCAGATGTGACTCTTGGCATTCAGGCCAAAGAGTTCAATCTTGATTTCATCAGACCAGAGAATCTTGTTTCTAATGGTCTGAGAGTCCTTTAGGTGCCTTTTGGCAAACTCCAAGCGGGCTGTCATGTGCCTTTTACTGAGGAGTGGTTTCCGTCTGGCCACTCTACCATAAAGGCCTGATTGGTGGTGTGCGGCAGAGATGGTCCTTTTGGAAGGTTTTCCCATCTCCACATAAGACCTCTGGAGATGTGTCATAGTAACCATCGGTTTTTTGGTCACCTCCCTGACCAAGGCCCTTCATCCCCGATTGCTCAGTTTGGCCAGGCGGCCAGCTCTAGGAAGAGTCTTGGTGGTTCCAAATGTCTTCCATTTAAGAATGATGGAGGCCACTGTGTTCTTGGGGACCTTCAATGCTACAGACATTTTTTGGTACCCTTCCCCAGATCTGTGCCTCGACACCAATCCTATCTCGGAACTCTATGGACAATTCCTTCGACCTCATGGCTTGGTTTTTGCTCTGACATGCACTGTCAACTGTGGGACCTTATATAGACAGGTGTGTGCCTTTCCAAATCATGTCCAATGTATTTATTTTACCACAGGTGAACTCCAATCAAGTTGTAGAAACATCTCAAGGATGATCAATGGAAACAGGATGCACCTGAGCTCAATATCGAGTCTCATAGCAAAGGGTCTGAATACTTATGTAAATCAGGTATTTCAGTTTTTTATTTTTAATACATTTGCAAACATTTCTAAAAACCTGTTTTTGCGCTGTCCTTATGGGGTATTGTGTGTAGATTAATGAGGGGGGGAAATAATGTAATCCATTTTAGAATAAGGCTGTAACGTAACAAAAATACATTTTTTGTTAGGGCAAATCAAGTCTGACATTTCAAAGTGGAAATTACAAACTTTAGAAGCCTTTTTAAAACTAAAATACACTACAAGTTCGGAATATTCTCAGCAACAAAGGAGTGATCAAATTAAGATCCTACATCTGTACAAGCCAAGCTAGCCAAGTTTAGCTAGCTAGCTAGCCTCCGTGTCTCTCATTATGAGCAAAACTAGATAAATGTTTTGATAATGATGGCAGAGAGTAAAGGAATGACTTTGGCTTGATGACTCATATTAGTCTTGGAGTAACTATACCTGATTGTTGTAGCTAGCTAGCTAGCTAATGTGTGTCTGTGAGATGTCTCATATTCTACACCATGCTGCTACAGCAGGAATACAGACAGTACACAATGATTGCCCATGAATGTGTAATAGCGTTTTCATCTTTCTCTCACAGACAATACCACTTTGATACAAATAAGTTGATGACTCTCAAGAGATGTGAAAGGTCCCATAACAAAAAACTCCCCTTGTATCAAAGTGACTCCGGACAACTCACTGCACCACCCGAATACACCATATGCAAGTATTCCCTTTGTAGAATTGTAGTATTTATTATAAGCATTAGTCAGAACCAGAGCAGAGAACTAAAGTTATCTATACTGTTCCGGAAACAGAACCGTTATTTTAAAAACATGGGAACCGGTTAATAACATTGTTTTACGTTCCAGGCATTTTTTTCAATTTCCACAACAACAACAAAAAAAGTGCCTATGCAAAGCCCTCACAGTCACTCAGAAACTTATTCCAGTGTCTGCCTGCCAGCTGAAAATCTTTCCCAGTGTTTGTGTGTGTGTTTAGGCTACCTGACCCATGCATAGTCTACTGTGGCTACTTACGTTACAGGCGTGATTCAGAAATTAGGGAGAGGGATTTTTAATTAGAGAACAATGCTAGTTAAGGATACTATAGTTTACACGTTTCACATTGGATTTATTAACTACTGTAGTGTCGAGAAAACGATGCTGAGATGCTGTAAGAACAAGGAATCCGCTGACACTGTACTTTGATTATAAAGGTTTATTGTATCAAAAGAGTTCAGCGTCAATTTACAGACATCTGCAGACATCTGGAGAATAACCGGACCCAATCTCTAATATGTTATTCTCCCCTCCTTTGTCCCAAACCATAGTATATATATCCTATGTAACCTGATATGGGTGTTTTCCCCTACAGACTAATCCCAGGACTCCACCTAACAGACTTCCTCTGTTTTAGGGTTCCCCTATAGAAATACTCTCCAGATGCTTCCCCAAGCTGAGTCAACATCCTCTAAGACCATTTGCAACCGTCAGCAAAGTCATAAATTCTTCAGAGACTACATATTTCCCCCCTTCGAGACTAATTAAGTCTCGAAAACAAAAAGAATAGGATTTTGACAAATAACACATTTTCTCTTATTCAGTAACTTTAACCATAAACCAAAAACACATTTTTCTATGGAGTGTAAATACATTTCTAGGAAATATGAACAAATCTTTATGGAGTGTGAATACATTTCTATGATATATGAACAAATCTTTATGGAGTGTGAGAGCGAAAAACCTGTCTGGCAGCTTTCTTTCCAAATATCCATCAATCAATCAAGACAGTAAAATTCTCTCATGGCCCCTCTGCCCCAGGCAACCACTTAAGTACTCCAGATCAATTAATAAATCTTTATCAATGCATTTTAAACTATGATGCAATTAAATACACATGAAAGCCTCAGCAAACAAAATACAATAAAAAAATGTCCACATTCAGGCTGGTCGACCCATCGGACCCTCCTGTGGATTCTCTCTGTCCCTGCCTAGACCCAATATCCCTAAGCATCAACAAAATAAACAAAAACATCTGAGATCCCCACATGTACCCAACTACAGCAAATATTATTCTTCAAAAATTAATACAGAAAGAATATGAAACAAATTATGTATTAGACATGCAAATATGTCTATATATCATTGCAGACACTGGAATGTAGTCCACTACACTTAATCTCCTCAGCAGTGTCGACTTTCAATGCAACGTCAATGATGGAATCTGAACATTTCCACACCTTCCTTGTTCCACTTCCTCCAGTCCATTCATATTGTCCCTTCATATTGTCCCCTCTACACATTCCCCCATATGCTTCTGGAAGAAAAGAAAAGACCAAACAGTATATTTTGCAAAACAACACATTCAAATTAAAACATCAATATCAACTAAAAATGATATATAAAATGATATGTAAAATGAATCACATTCCATTTCCCCCCTTTGATTCATCACAAAATACTAAAATCACAATAATATTTAAAAACATGTGAAAAATGATTGGATATTCAAAATTGACATCTATCCATCAATACTCCTTTGAGTCTTGACAGAAGGTTAAACCCTCTTATCGTTTCATTTGCAAAACCCTTCAAAGTATAGGTAATATTATCAATGTGATCTTCCAAAAATTTTACACCATACCATGGAAAAAGTCCAAGTCCCCACTTCTCTCCTAGACTTATCCTCCAATGGTAGGCTTCCAGACTATGACATTTCTCTCTTTCAGAATCAGATTTATCTTTTTCCCGGTGCTTCCCCTCTTTTAATTTTAAAAACCTCAAATTGAAGCTTCAACATCGACATGTAACAACATCCTTTCCATCCATAGGGTAAGAATATATTCTTTCTCACCACAAACCCCAGATGTTTCTCTAAATTCCCAATAATCACATTACCATGCAAACGCTTATCTTTCCCCATCAAAGTCATGCTCTTCTTACTAACTTCAACATAAAAAGTTACATTATATTTCTCATTACTAACCTTATGTTCATGCTTACCCAAAGTCATCATTTAATCATCACCATCTGATATTCCCCTAAACATCCCCTTTCCATCATATGTTTTATTTTAACAAAAACAGCTTTGAGCCCTCACAGGTTTCACCTCCAATGCTTCATGAAGCGCTGCTAACTGATTTTCCTTCCGATCTAACAAATTCACATAGGGTAATTAATTTAACCAAGAACACTTAAACCTAGGCCTAAACAAATGCTTCCACAACAACATTATTATATCTGTTAATGATTGTTGCTGATGCAACAGCCATGATAAAGCATAAGATTTACACATACTTGATAGAGGTTTAGCTACCTTCTCTAAGATTCAACCCCATGTTCCTAGTGCTGGAATTCTCAACAGACATGGACCCTCAAGATTCCTCACTGATCTTACAGAATGAGGTAACTGCTTGAACCAAAGATTCCTACCTGCCCATCCATCTTTAATTTGCAAAACAGAAGAATCAAATCCATATGCCTTCCATTTAGTTTCTCTCTTCCCTAACAAGCAGTATTGATAAGATATATCTTCTTGTCTTCCATCAAAATCAAAGAACTCATCCTTTACCTCCATGATAGTATTCTCCCTGATCTTCCCCTCTAGCATTACTCAAAATAAGTGAGCAATCACTCATAACCCTCTTCCACTTCATATCGTTGTACAAAATATACTTCCTTTGACTAGGTGAAACAGCTTCTACTTCTTGTCCTGATAACAACACTTCTTCTCCATAATTATCTCTCCACTGAACTCTAAATTTCCCTTCACCACTGTTCTCTCTCTCGTACTAACATTGAAGCTGAGCTGACTGTCCTAGAGTTCCTTCAACCCTAGTTTTCATAACTTTTTAGTCCGACTTTTTCTCCTAATTTTTTCAAAAACCATTTCACTGATTTATCCACAAATTCCTTTCCCACTAATTTCAGGATATTTGATCGGGAAGTCCCCACCTGCTTATGACTTCTTTACACAAAAACTATTGAGCATCTTTTAGCTTAGTTTGACATCTTATGCACCTCTTGGTGTAGGAATGTAACCAAGAATAACAGTCACACCCCTGCAAACATTATTTTTCAGACAGATTGTCCACCTGCCTATGACATAGTCAATCTATTCAAGCAAATATGGTTCCCAAAAACCCTACTCCTTTGTGATCTTTCTCCTAACCTTCCCCCTTGCAACATTAGCTAAACCATAGCTTCCTAAATCATCAGACCTATTAGGTCTAGAGGCGCTACTATCAACCCCTCATGGTTTCTCCAAAGACAACAATGGATTGCTACTCTAAGGATTTGTTCTATTGTCTTCAAAACACCTGCTTTTGAAAGTCCTTCAATTTCTGGTTCAATCCCTTGGATTGCTTCATCTTTCAATGGATACTGATTCTTCCAAGGAGGTCTGGCTCCTCGTCGAAGTTCAACTTTCACCTCAATTGGGCTGATTTCACAAGTCCAATATCGGTACTACTTTGATATCACAAACATTCTTGAACTTTTTTCAACATCTCCTCTTTCTGTCACGCCCTGGCCCTGGGGACTCTTATATGTTGAGCCAGGGTGTTAGTTTCTATGTTTAGTGTTCTATGTTTCATGTTCTAGTTCATGTGTTTCTATGTTGGCCGGGGTGGTTCCCAATCAGAGGCAGCTGTGGCTTGTTGTCTCTGATTGGGAACCATACTTAGGCAGCCTGTTTTGCACTTGTCATTTGTGGGATCTTGTTCTGTATAGGTTTGTGTTGGTGAACCTTTTGACTTCACGTATCGTTTTGTTGTTTTGTTGCATATTATAAAGTACTCATTAAAAGATGTACGCCTATCACGCTGCGCCTTGGTCCGGTTCTTACGACGATCATGACACTTTCATAGATTTTTAATCCATCTTCACACTGCAAATAGATTCATGTGTCATCCGTACAGCTTGTGACTCTCCTTGTCCTTGAGCCAAAATCATTATTTTGAGAAATCGCTGATCTTCACTCCTCCAAATCGCCCAAATTCTCTTTCATCAGTACAAAAACAGCTTTCTCTGCTTCTGTCATCATTTCTCCTATTTGCTTCTTCTCATAGCCTTCAGAAACCAACTAGGTCACATGTGGCACACTCTTCTCAATCTCAAATTCTTTATCCAGATAATCATCTGTGTTTATCTTCATAGCTGCTCCTTGTGGTCCTAAAATTATGCAACATAAGCTGAGTTGAACTTTCTTTAGTTGATTACTCAACCATTCCTCTGAGTTCAATTGGGCAGCATTCTTGAAATACTTGAGCTTAAAATGAAATGGATATTCCAGAAGCCTCGCATCTGGCATATTTTTCCCCCTTAAATTTCTTCCATATCTTAGCCTGCTTCAAAAAATCTTCACTGAGATTTCCAATCCAGAATACTGTAGACGAATCCATCTCTGTCATCATCAATAATTGGTAAACCTTTTCCTTTGGCACTTCTACCAGACAGCCGTCTGGTGTACATCTTATTGTACAGCTCAACTTACATCTCTTCCCAACAATGCAATAGGTGTATGTTCTGATACCAGTATGGGTATTGTAATTTTCTAATTTTCATAGCAGAGCTCAATTGGTTCCTTAAGAGGAATCAACTGTTTCACTCCCTCAAATCCCTGTCCTAATTAGTTGATTGGACATAGTGAGATGTGCAACCTCTTCAGGCTGAACACAGATAAAAGCAGTTCCGCTATCCACCATCACTTCCAATGGTCGGTTGTTTATTTTCACCTCAATTGTTGGATCTTTTTCCCCTAACTGGTGCTACCAGCTGACACCCCCCTTTCGGATCTTCTCAGCACCCCTAGAATCCTTGCTCCTTTCCCCTATAAGGGTTCACCTATCCTCCAGATGATCTTCACTTGCCCCTGTATCTTCCTCTGAAATTCCCTCTTGTGTTTCCTTCTGGCCCATTACACTCACAGGCAAAGTCACCAACCTGTCCACAATCATAACACACTTCTGAAGATTGCTGGAAGTATGGCTTAAATCTTCCTCCTCTTCCTAAGCCTTCTCGTCCTCTTCCTCTCCAATTATGTGTCTGTCCAGAGACTGTCTATGAATATGAAACAACTTGTACCACTAATTGTGGCTGGTACAATTGCGGTTGGAACTGGTCCAGTTGAAGCTGTGGCAGTGATTGTTGATTTGGTGCACACTGATTCTTCATAACCAAAGCTTGTTTCTTCTCCTTCTTATTCTCCCCCAGTTGTATTTTATTGAGTTTTCTGAGAGTTTCTTGGTCCTGTTCTTTCTGGTTGTGTTCCTTTTTCCTGTACAGATCCACTTGATGGGCTATATGATCTGTATAGACAGACGCCTTTTGTCATGCTTCCAAGTCCAACCACCTCTGCCAGTTTGCTCCTTACTGGTGAGGGCAGTCCCATCTGCAGTTTAGCTCTCAAAATTGACTGCTCAATTTGACTCACATCTGGATCATTTCCGGTAATATTTCTCCACACTTGATGAACTCTTGACACATAGGCTCTCTGATTTTCTTGTTGTCCTAGTGGGTCAATCAGAATGTTGTCAGGATGCACATTTATTGGAAACATATCTTTCAGTGCTCTCCACAGCCGATTCCTACTTGCAGCCAACAATTCAGGGTCATTCACTGCAGTCCCCACATATCTATTAAGTCCAGCTCTCTGAAAAATGTCTTCCATATCTGGAATCCCAAGGAGATTAGCCAAAAGTCTCTTAATGTCTCCTATGGCAGACTGTGTTCCCACCATAATATCTTCCAATTTTGAAATCCAAAGATATGCTCCATCTTGAAGAGTAGGCAACTTCTCAAGTATATCTGACATATCGGTATTCTTCAAAGACTTATATTCTAGGTTTTGTCCTCGAATTATCACTGGCATCATCTTCTTACTTGTGCTCTCTTTCCTTGGCCTCAATGTATACTTCTTCTCCAATTCTTGGGATCCTTTTCTCAGCAGTTTTTTCTTCTGTATCTTCAGCTTCTTGAGTTGTTCTTCCGGTTCTCTTACTTCTTCTAAATTATTCTCCTTATCCAGGCATGATACGCATCGATCTATATCTCTTTCTATTTCTTTTTAGCTAATCATTGTAGGATAAAATCCTCTTGAATATGAAGCACCTTTAATCTCCAAATCTTTATCGCTATCTTCATCTTCACTTTCATCAGAACTGGAATATCTTGTATTCTTCTTCTTCAAACATCCATCACCCCTTCTTTCCGCTCTGGCCAACCTCCGTCTAATCACAGGGTCATATCCACCCATGATCTCTTCTGAATCACTCTGATCATCATCATCATCATCTTCAAGTTCCATCCTCCTGAACCTCACTCCACCCTTAGTTTCCAGACATCTCGTTTTCTTCTTACTTTTGGAGTTTGGATTAATCTTTATAGTCGTTTCTGCTTGTCCTCTCTCTATTATTCAAGCACTTTCATTATGTTAATGATGTCTGGGTTAAGAGTCCCTTCCACTGGCCATGGTTGTTCAATGTCAGGCCAACGTTTATTCCCTTTCCAGATAACCTTACAATACCATTAACTAGAGGATTACTATTTTCTACTACTTCAACAGGAGTAATTACTTTCATACTTTTGATGTCCTTTTTCCCCATTGTAACAACTCTTTTATATTCCTTTATTGTGAATTATTTTATTATTTTAGACTATGTAGCTTATAGTTCCCTCCCTTTTTTTTTTCTTCCCAAATTAATTAATTAATTAATCAATCAATTCATTAATTTATTCATCAATGTACTTATTTGTATCAATTTATTTTATTTTATTTTACCAAATTATTGATTAGTGGCAATCTTACCACATCCGATCAGGAAAAGTAAAGAAAGTAGTCAACTTCAGAGCAATCCAAAAAAGAAAGACCTCTAATCCAGCAACACTACAGCACTCACAAACCAATTGCCTAATAAGCACTCAATTACCTTAATTTTACAGAATAATGTCAGTGCTGCATTTCTCCACTCAACTTTAATCAAACCAACTCATGCACAAAAACTCCAATATGCAATTCTTAATTACATCAATCGATCCAAGTCCTTGTCAAATTGTCATAACATGAAATATGCTAGGCACACAAAATATCCTCTATGGGAAGGTACGTTTTGTGAATAGAACAGTACTAGCCTTGATTTGACTTGATCTGTTGCAGCACACCCTGTCGCGTGATGTACTCGTCAGCACCTCCTCTCTCTCTCACTGTCTACTCCTTATCGTCTCTCATATCACAGAAGAACAAAGAACAGACAAGAATTTAGTATTTTATGCACTCACTGGGTTATTTCAACCATGCAATACTCCTCTAGTCATACTCATTTTCACACTTGCGCTAAGAAATATGCAAACAGCTTAACTCAGGAATATTATAAATAGCTCAATAACATTTTATTTTATTTATTTAATTATTTTTTATTTTTAATCTGTCAACATATCTCTCATTTATCAATTCAATAGATCTCAATCAAATAGTTTCATCGTTAAGCAACAGCCGATTTAACAAACAGAACACTTTATTAGTGTGTAAGTCTCCCCCTCCTTCTCTGTCTGCTCTGAGTCTGCATCTCCCAGCAGCTCAGTGCAGGCAGGGGAGTGGCATATTTGCTCTACGTAACTCTAAACTCATAAAATCACACGCATGCATAGTTCATTCACCAATGCGATTTCAGAGTGAGAAGAGCTCCCAAGCAGCTCTCTCCAAGCTAACCAACAGAAAGTAGACAGACCCGCTGTCCCTCCGTTATTTCCCCCCAACAGACAAACAGTAACACTTATCAGAGCTCACAAACCAACACAAAACATAGAACACAAATCCTACTCTCTTCCACACACACACACACACAGTTTAAGAGGCTTATATCCGTTCCTACGGACCCCTAAAGCATGCTACTACCATCGCACCGTTTTTTCCTTTGTTCCTAAATTTCTGCTACCTTGAGTTCGCAGATATTCAATGAGCGGTTACATCGAACATATACCTCGTCAACTATAAGTCGAGCGGTAACTTGCAACCGAATGTATGTACCACAAACTCCAGTCCCCTGAACTGACCTAAAAAAACACCCTAGTGAGATTTCAGGATTTTCGGCCCATCCTAATGATCGCCTCGTTTGAGGGCTTGCCATAGATTCGCGATGTCCTAATTTGTATACATTTTCCTTAGTTCCTGGCCTTTCCTTCCTTCATTCTTTTTGAATTTTATTCAAGCAAAATATCCCTGTGTCCAGTATTATCAGTCCTATAGACACTCCCCCCTGTTTGCGTTGTTACCAGCGCAAACAAATTTAGAAATTTAGAACGGACTCTTATCCCACAGCAAATAACAGCAAAGCACACATGCAAGTTCTTAATGGTGCATTCATTCAACGCACACACACGCAGACACACGAACTGACCAGTGCCCAAAGTGTTGAGAAAACTCACCCTTATCTGCCGGACTCTGGAGCGAGAGTCAGCTCGGCGCCCATGAATGGAACGCTGAGAAAAGACGCAACACGACCCAAATACCTAGTCGCCATTAATGTAGTGTTGAGAAAACGATGCTGAGATGCTGTGAGAACAAGGAATCCGCTGACACTGTACTTTGATTATAAAGGTTTATTATATCAAAAGAGTTCAGCGTCAATTTACAGACATCTGCAGACATCTGGAGAATAACCGGACCCAATCTCTAATATGTTATTCTCCCCTCCTTTGTCCCAAACCATAGTATATATATCCTATGTAACCTGATATGGGTGTTTTCCCCTACAGACCAATCCCAGGACTCCACCTAACAGACTTCCTCTGTTTTAGGGTTCCCCTATAGAAATACTCTCCAGATGCTTCCCCAAGCTGAGTCAACATCCTCTAAGACCATTTGCAACCGTCAGCAAAGTCATAAATTCTTCAGACACTACACTACAAAAAGGTAAGATGTGTTTTTATTTTATGTCTGGTGCTTCTCTGCACACACAAGCTTGTTAGCCAGCTAGCTCTGGTCTAGCCCTTGAAAACTCTAGGCGGCATTATGTGTAATGTAATGGAACTGAGAGTCATGATCAAGGGTTAGTTCTGGTCCAACATTATTTAAGCCAAAGTTGAAAGACATTTAAAGTTCCGTCATAGAAGCCGCTCCTCCGTAGGTATAAAGCATAAATCATGGTCCAAAGACGCTAGGACAAGATAGTCCGGCATCCCATTGTGACATAGCTACATGGCTCTGAGGCCATCATCTGTTTGTAACATAGCTACATGGCTCTGACACCACCATCCGATCCAAGGGGGACGCACAGCACCTCCTCAATTTCCCACCAACGCGTCTCCTGAATACATCCACTATTCATTTGAATGTTTTGAGAAATTGTTTGAGCTGTGCTGAGAATTTCGAAAAGTATGAAAGCCAACAGTCCAAAATTCTTGAACACTCCTGTACGTACATGGAAACGTTGGTGAAAAGTTTGTGAAAAGATTTGAGGGGGGTTGACTTGTAGACAGTCTAGTTGTGAAGCATGGTGGAATCGGCATCACCAGTTGTGCTGTTGAGTAGACAAGCACTGCCAACAATAGAGTGAATACGCTAGAAGAATACTAACACCCTTCTCCCCCATGCCAAAGAACTGACTGCAAGGGTGTGAAAAGTTTAAGGAGCATTTGTCTTGTTGACAGTTTAGTGTATTGGTGATTTTGTTTTCTCAAGAGGGTATTGTATAAATACCTTTATACTTGTTTCAAAGTCAGATGATGTTGAGCTTGAGCTTATTCCAGGATGAAAGCGTTCATCCAATGGGTCTACAGGCTCTGTACTGCTAAAGCTGGTGTCAAGGTCATCGTCATCAGCAGCATGATTAGTCTGTAGGACACACAGTAGTCAGTGATTAGCCAACATCTTACTACTTTGTCCCCACCAATACACACAAACACTGTACTATATCCACCCACCCCCCTTGTAAAGAATTCCCGCTCCTGGTTGTTAGGATGAATTACAACTTGTTTACCTCATTTGGCTGGTGCCACATTGTCTAGGTCTCACCCATCCTTACCCCTCTCGCTCATCATGTGAGAGATCACTAGATTGCAGCCTAGCCAATCAGGGAGTAGCCATGTGCCTCACCCCTGCCCATGCCCTGAGCATGCTGTGCTTCTGGGTTGTGATTGGACAGCCAGCCCAGCCCATGGTCTCACAAGGGTAGACCAGATCCCGGGCTTCCTCCAATCAGGGGAGCCTTCTCTGACAGGTTGCAGTGGATGATATTGGATGGTCTTATGGAGTTCAGCAACAGGAAGCCGACTCTCCTCTAATAGCTGCTACTGAGACCGGGCAGGGACACTTCATGTTCCCAGCCCCCGCTGTTCATCAGGAGCTGCCTGCAATAGAGACAGAGCCCACACCGGATATTATTCCTGATCCCCTCTCTACCTCAGCCAACAGGCCTGGTCCTCCCTCATGGGCCTGCAGATCCTGTACCACAGCCCGCGGCTCAGCCAGCGGCCCGTGTGCCAGGAGCCAGCACTCGGCCGCACCACGACCCCTGCATCCAGGCAGGGGCCAGCCTGGCCTAGTACCCGGTGGTTGTTATCCAGACCCTGCTTATTTTACAGGGCCAGTACCTGTGCCTGGTGGGACCTATTTAACCCCTGCCCCTTCCCGATGCCCCGGCCTCATCCTCCAGCTCTTGCTCCACCAGCTATGCCAGTGCCAGGACCTGGGTTCTACCATCCTGCTGGTCCTTTATTTCCTGTGCCTGCGCCAGGAGGGTACCCACCAGGCCAACCACCCTACCTTTATCCGGGTGAAGGTGAGCCCGGCCCTGTCCTGCAACCACATGGCTGGGCCCCTGGTATCCTAGAGATGGCCGTCGCCTCAACATATGGAATACCCAAACCCAGACTTTCTCCCTTCAGCTCAGGGGAAGAGGGGGACTTTTCCCACATCAAAATGGCTATGGTCAACCACGACAACTGGGACATGGTGAGTTGTCTGCCATCCTGAATGCACCCTCCATCAGAGTGGGATATGCCTAGGCACTGGAGGACTTTGCTTTATCAGTGGGAGGCCTGGTGGGTATGCTAAAGACACTTGAAGGGCCTGTGGGTAATGCGTACCTTTGTGGGTCCCATGTGGACAGGCTTCTCACAAAGCTACCCCCCTCCTACCGGGATAGCTTTGCTGAGCATTGTTTTTCAAAGGGAATGCTGCAAGACGGCGGCCCACAGACATACACACTGACAGACTTTTCTGATTGGCTGGAGAGGAAAGCAGCAGTGAAGCAGGTAGCTATGAGGGCCACTGACCTCTACCCCACGGAGAAGCCTGCAGAGCTCAGGGAGAAGCGCAGAGAGCAGCCCCTGCAGCAAAAATCTAGGCCCACCACCACTTTGTCTGGTGTGCACCAGGTGGTGGTAGAGCATAAGCCTAGTGGACCTAACAAAGGACAGTCCAGGGTTAATGACAGGTTTAAGCCTTTTTGACCCTTTTCTGACTCTAAGGATCACTACTTAAATAACTACACTGGATTTTTTCCAAGTAGAATAGTGCATAGTGGTCCTCCTGGGTCCAACAGAAGGGCAGGTGTCCCAGTTGCGGACGGGGACACAAAGACAATGACTGTACATTAAAGAAACCCTGTGGCACATGTGGGGAGATACACCTGAATGCCTGACATGGGGCCACACAACAGGGCAACAAGAGTGTTCTCACCATTAGAACACCCTCCAGCACAACCATCTTCTGTACATGGGCCAGGCCAGCCGCTGCAGCCGGGACATGTTGAAGATAGTGCCTGTCCAGCTGAGGAGTGTTAACAAAACACTGGACACCTACATGGTCCTGGATGATGGCTCTGAGAGGACCATCATCCTCCCCTCAGCAGCAACCCAATTGAACCTCACCGGGCCAGAGGAGGTTATGTACCTCAGGACAATCCAACAGGAGGTAGTACCGCTTGTTGGATCTACTGCCTCTTTCCAGGTGGCTGCCTCTGCTAACCCCCACAGGAAGCACATAATCCAGGGGGCCTTCACTGCTGGTCAACTCGACCTAGCCGAGCAGACATGCTCTGTCGCTTCCCTGAAGAGGCGCTAAGAGCACTTGCGGGACATACCACTGCATGCCTTCAACAGGGTGTGCCCTGGCCTGCTTATAGGCTCTGGCTACCCACACCTCATCACTCCTGTTGAGCCAGTGCGGATGGGGCCCCCGGGGGGCCCTGTGGGGGTCCATACCAAGCTGGGCTGTCCAGGGCCCAGCTGCTCTCCTCACTCCCAGTGGTAAGAACACTAACTGTTTGTTAACTACCACTGCCTCTCCTCCAGTGCATTTATATATGCATGTGGAGAGACTGTGGCAGATGGACACTGCCTTACAGAAATGAACGCCCGTTCATGTGCCAGTGGGTGGTGTGGAGCGTTATGCTGAGAAAAGGGGGGGTTCTTACCTTCAGGCCATCCCCGAGGCTCTGATTCCGCTGCTACGCAATACAGAGCGCTGCCTGGCAAAGAACCCGGCACAAGCCGATGTGCATAGCTAGGAGGTATACAAGCTGGAACAGGCAGGCTATGTGGTGAAGCTGTCACCTGAGGAGGTGAGAAGTGCCAAGGAGACCTGGTACATCCCCCACCATGTTGTTTACCATAACGGTAAGAGCCGCCTGGTTTTCAATTGCTCCTTCAGCAGCAGATGGGGTAACCTGAATAACCAGCTGATACAGGAGCCTATGCTGGGTCCCTCCCTCCTGATGGTCCTGATGCATTTTAAGGGGATGTTCCACCAGGTGCGCCTCCTCCCTGAGGATCAGACTCTCCTGCATTTCCTGTGGAGGGACATGAGGAGAGAAGACCCACTTGACGTTTATGAGTGGCAGTCCTTTTGGGACTACCTGCAGCCCTTGCTGTGCAATCTTTGTCCTGCAGAAGCATGTCAGAGACCACCAGCAGGGCAACGAGGAGGTGCTCGCCTTAGTGGAATGGGTGTTCTATGTGGACAACTCTCTGCAGTCCCACTCCTCTCCACAGCAGGCCCGTGAGCTGCTGGACAAAATGAGAGCCCTGCTGGCCACAATGTTCCTGAGGTGGTTACCCATCTGCCCACGGAGGCCAGGTCAGAGAGTTGCGAGCTCTGGCTCACAATGGACAAGGCTGACCCCCAGGAGCCTACCCTCGGCCTCTGTTGGCACTGCCCATTTGATACCCTGAGATACAAGCACCGTCCTGTACCCTGTTCTGAGCCCACCGTGCAGAGTGTTTGCAGAGTGTTAGCCAGCCAGTATGACCCTTTGGGTTACATCATCCCCTTCACCACCAGGGCCAAGGTGCTGGTACAGGCACTGTGGAAAAGGGAGAGAGGCTGGGATGAACCCATCACCGATGAGCTGCTCTATGTGTGGCAGTCCTTGGAGAAGGAAATACCTCACCTGATGGACCAAACGGTGTCGACTTGGATATTACCCCTGCCGATCTTCACATATTTTATGATGCCTCCGAGAGGGCCTACGGCTCTGTGGCCTACCTATGTGTCACAGATGAGCAGGGTCACACACACGTCTCCTTCCTGCAGGTGAGATCTAGGGTGTCCCCAAAGAAGCAGCTCACCATGCCACGCCTCGAGCTGAATGCAGCTCTCAATGGGGCACAGCTCTCTGACACTCTGTGTAAGGAGTTGTCTGTGCCCCTGGGGCAGATCACTATGGTCTGACTCCTTTACTGTGCTCACCTGGCTCAGCTCGGATTCATGCAGGTATAATGACTTTGTGGGCAACTGCGTTGCCGAGATTCAGGAACTCACAGCTGGGTGCTCCTGGAGGTACATAGACACTGCTAACAATCCTGCCGACGACATCACCAGGGGTAAAACTCTGAGAGAGCTGTCCCTGCCTGGGCCCTCTGTTCCTTACTCAGCCCACAGACAATTGGCCTGTTACGCCGCTGCCTCCCACTAAGAAGGGCATCTTCTGTGGCCTTATCACTGTGGATAAGGGTACTCCTCTGCCTGACCTGCTGCAGTACCAGACCTAGGGTGACTTGGTAACAGCGACCCATCTCTCCATGCACGGAGCGATAGCCCCAGACCTGCCCACTTACACCCACACTGACACTGAGCTGGTCCTGCTCAGGAAGGAGCAACATGACTGTTTCCCTGAGGATTATAAGCTGCTGCATGCCGGTGAGTTTGTTCTCTCCTCGACCCGTCTCTCCTCTCTGTGCCTTGAATACGACAAGACAGCTGTGCTCATCCACGGGGGGGTAGGCCATGATGTGCTGCATCCAGTGGTGCTGAACCCCAGTCACCCTATCACACGCCTGCTCGTGCAGGATTTCGATGCCAGGCTGCTACAGGCTGGGCCTGAAAGGGTATTTGCTGAGCTCTGCCGGGCATATTGGATTCTTAAGGGTCAACAGGCAGTCAAACAGCATTAGCGGCAGTGCCTGGACTGCCAGCGGTGGCGCGGGAAACCTGCCATCCCCAAGGTGGCTGACCTGCTGTATGCCTCAGCCCCCTTTCTATTCCATGGGCATGGACTGTTTCGGGCCCATCACTGTTAAAATAGGCCACCGGCACGAGTAGTGTTGGGGGATTATCTTTAAGTGCCTGACAATGCATTGTGTACACCTGGATTTACTGAGCGGCATGGACAGTGACTCTTTCATGATGGCTCTGAGGAGGTTCACAGCTAGGAAAGGCAAGCCCCTCGAGCTCGTCTCTGACCAGGGCACCAATACAGGGGGGGCCGAAAAGGAGTTACGAGAATCCTTTGCTGCTCTGGTGCCCGCCCTCCGTGAGCAGCTGGCAGAGCACAGTGTCACCTTCTGCTCCAACCCGCCGCACGCCCCTCACTTCGGTGGGGCCTGGGAGCAGGAGATACGATCTGTATGGATGACGGATCACCACCTCAAGCTGAACCCTGGCAAGACGGAGCTGCTCTTCCTCCCGGGGAAGGACTGCCCGTTCCATGATCTCGCCATCACGGTTGACAACTCCGTTGTGTCCTCCTCCCAGAATGTGAAGAGCCTTGGCGTGACCCTGGACAACACCCTGTCGTTCTCCGCTAACATCAAGGCGGTGACCCGATCCTGCAGGTTCATGCTCTACAACATTCGGAGAGTACGACCCTGCCTTACACAGGAAGCGGCACAGGTCCTAATCCAGGCACTGGTCATCTCCCGTCTGGATTACTGCAACTCGCTGTTGGCTGGGCTCCCTGCCTGTGCCATTAAACCCCTACAACTCATCCAGAATGCCGCAGCCTGTCTGGTGTTCAACCTTCCCAAGTTCTCTCACGTCACCCCCCTCCTCCGCACACTCCACTGGCTTCCAGTTGAAGCTCGCATCCGTTACAAGACCATGGTGCTTGCCTATGGAGCTGTGAGGGGAACGGCACCTCTGTACCTTCAGGCTCTGATCAGTCCCTACACCCAAACGAGGGCATTGCGTTCATCCACCTCTGGCCTGCTGGCTCCCCTTCCTCTGCGGAAGCATAGTTCCCGCTCAGCCCAGTCAAAACTGTTCGCTGCTCTGGCACCCCAATGGTGGAACAAGCTCCCTCACGACGCCAGGACAGCGGAGTCACTCACCACCTTCCGGAGACATTTGAAACCCGACCTCTTTAAGGAATACCTGTGGTAGGATAAAGTAATCCTTCTACCCCCCCCAAAAAAAAATATTTAAAAAAAAATAAAAAATAAAAATTGTAAAGTGGTATCCCACTGGCTATAGGGTGAATGCACCAATTTGTAAGTCGCTCTGGATAAGAGCGTCTGCTAAATGACGTAAATGTAAATGTAAAAATCTGTCAAGTCTTCCCTACAGGTTGTGCTGAGGGATCAGACTGTGTCTAAGGAGGTGCTGCACACTGTTCTGATGGAGGTTTAGGGCATACTTAACTCTAAGCCACTCAGATATGTTTCCTCGGATGTAGCTGACCCCGACCCTGTTACCCCTAACCTTCTCCTGATGGGATGGCGGGATGCCTCCCTCCCTCAGGCTGTGTACACGGAAAGTGACCTATTGGGGCGGCGGAGATGGAAGCACAGCTAGGTGCTTGCCGACCACTCGGATGTTTACCCACACTCAGCGGGTCAACATCCGGGTTATGGCATTTCTGACGCACCTGCAGTAAATAATCCTTCAGGGAATGTAAAGAATTCCCCCTCCTGGACGTTAGGATAAATTACAGCTTGTTTACTTCATTTGGCTGGTGCCACGTCGTCTAGGTCTCACCCATTCTTACCCCTCTCCCTCATCATGTGAGATATCACTAGATTGCAGCCCAGCCAATCAGGTAGTAGCCATATGCCTCACCCCTGCCCATGCCCTGAACATGCAAAGCTTCTGGGTTGTGATTGGACAGACATCCTAGCTCATGCTCTCACAAGGTTATAGGTAAATCCCATCTAGGATGGTTTTTTTCCTTCCCAGTGTGAGGGTGCGTGGTTGGAGTTATGGCTTTGGGGTGCGTGAAAGAATACTATTCCCATCACACACAATACATACCCCCAACAGACACCAGTCAGTCACCCACACCATCCACTCCTTACTAATACCTCAATTTCTCCAATTTAGACTCAAGCCTTGCATGAACTAGGTCTCCATAACACAGAGAAATCTACAGTAGAAGTTGCAGCCTACTTGTAAACACACCAACTATGACAACAAGACATGGACCATGTTTATGCCTAGCTCCAATATATTTATTTGTGGAAAGATTTTAGTACAATTTTAGAAGGTGACTTACACCAGTTCCTGGTGCTGAGCTTGATGTTGATGCCTCTGCAGATATTGATGGGATCAGACTCTAAATAGAACACAGTCACGTTAGCCTCTGCGGTAGTTATTTATCTAGCTAACAGTTAGCTAATGTAACCTAACTAAGCTAAGTTAGCTTGCAAAGTTACAAGTCACATCACCAGATAACAGCTGATATGCTCTGGAATGTCTAGCCACCGTATTATGAAAGCTAGCTAGCTAGATTTATAAACAAATGGAGTTTGCTAGCTAGCTAGTTATTCAAGTGGCGCCGACGAAGATGGCGGCCTCGCGACTAGCTCTTAGGAAACTTTGCAGTATTTTGTTTTCTTATGTATTATTTTTTACATTATTAGCTCAGAAAGTGTTTTGCATCATTACATACAGCCGGGAAAAACTATTGGATATCAGAGCGGCGGTAACTCACCAGCATTACGACCAGGAATACGACTTTCCCGAAGCAGATCCTTTGTTTGCTCTCCCCAGGGCAACTGAACTGATTCCAGTGGCTGATTCAAAACATCGCCGGCGGAGGAGAGGCACTCGGAGCGGCCTGTTGGTTCGACTTAGGAGGCGCACACACCACCCACCGCTTCCAAGTATCCTACTCGCTAATGTTCAGTCTTTGGTTAACAAAGTCGACGAACTACGGGCAAGGATTTCATTCCAGAGAGACATCAAGGCCTGTAACATAGTCTGTTTCATGGAAACATGGCTCTCTTGGGATATTCTGTCTAAATCGGTCCAGCCAGATGGGTTCTCAGTTCATTGCGCAGACAGGAATAAATACAGTGAGGGAAAAAAGTATTTGATCCCCTGCTGATTTTGTACGTTTGCCCACTGACAAAGAAATGATCAGTCTATAATTTTTATGGTAGGTTTATTTGAACAGTGAGAGACAGAATAACAACAACAAAATCCAGAAAAACGCATTTCAAAAATGTTATAAATTGATTTGCATTTTAATGAGGTAAATAAGTATTTGACCCCCTCTCAATCAGAAAGATTTCTAGCTCCCAGGTGTCTTTTATACAGGTAACGAGCTGAGATTAGGAGCACACTCTTAAAGGGAGTGCTCCTAATCTCAGCTTGTTACCTGTATAAAAGACACCTGTCCACAGAAGCAATCAATCAGATTCCAAACTCTCCACCATGGCCAAGACCAAAGAGCTCTCCAAGGATGTCAGGAACAAAATTGTAGACCTACACAAGGCTGGAATGGGATACAAGACCATCACCAAGCAGCTTGGTGAGAAGGTGACAACAGTTGGTGCGATTATTTGCAAATGGAAGACACACAAAAGAACTGTCAATCTCCCTCGGCCTGGGGCTCCATGCAATATCTCACCTCATGGAGTTGCAATGATCATGAGAATGGTGAGGAATCAGCACAGAACTACACAGGAGGATCTTGTCAATGATCTCAAGGCAGCTGGGACCATAGTCACCAAGAAAACAATTGGTAACACATAACGCCGTGAAGGACTGAAATCCTGCAGCGCCCGCAAGATCCCCCTGCTCAAGAAAGCACATATACAGGGCCGTCTGAAGTTTGCCAATGCACATCTGAAATTCAGAGGAGAACTGGGTGAAAGTGTTGTGGTCAGATGAGACCAAAATCGAGCTCTTTGGCATCAATTCAACTTTCCGAGTTTGGAGGAGGAGGAATGCTGCCTAGGACCCCAAGAACACCATCCCCACCGTCAAAAATGGAGGTGGAAACATTATGCTTTGGGGGTGTTTTTCTGCTAAGGGGACAGGACAACTTCACCGCATCAAAGGGACGATGGACAGGGCCATGTAGCGTCAAATCTTGGGTGAGAACCTCCTTCCCTCAGCCATGGGCATTGAAAATGGGTCGTGGATGGGTATTCCAGCATGACAATGACCCAAAACACACGGCCAAGGCAACAAATGAGTGGCTCAAGAAGAAGCACATTAAGGTCCTGGAGTGGCCTAGCCAGTCTCCAGACCTTAATCCCATAGAAAATCTGTGGAGGGAGCTGAAGGTTCGAGTTGCCAAAAGTCAGCCTCAAAATCTTAATGACTTGGAGAAGATCTGCAAAGAGGAGTGGAACAAAATCCCTCCTGAGATGTGTGCAAACCTGGTGGCCAACTACAAGAAACATCTGACCTCTGTGATTGCCAACAAGGGTTTTGCCACCAAGGACTGTCATGTTTTGCAAGAGGGGTCAAATACTTATTTCCCTCATTAAAATGCTAATACATTTATAACATTTTTGACATGCGTTTTTCTGGATTTCTTTGTTGCTATTCTGTCTCTCACTGTTCAAATAACCCTACCATTAAAATTATAGACTGATCATGTCTTTGTCAGTGGGCAAACGGACAAAATGAGCAGGGGATCAAATACTTTTTTCCCTCACTTTATCTCTCCGGGAAGCAGAAGGGCGGAGGTGTGTGTTTCATGATTAACGACTCATGGTGTAATTGTAGTAACATACAGGAACTCGAGTCCTTCTGTTCACCCAACCTAGAATATCTCACAATCAAATGCCGACCATATTATCTCCCAAGATAATTTTCTTCGGTTGTAGTCACGGCCGTGTATATCCCCCCTCAAGCCGATACTACGACGGCCCTCAAAGAACTTCACTGGACTTTATGCAAACTGGAAACCGCATATCCTGAGGCTGCATTTATTGTAGCCGGGAATTTTAACAAAGCAAATTTGAGGATTAGGCTGCCGAAGTTCTATCAAAATATCGACTGTTGTACTCGCGCTGCTAAAACCTCGACCATTGCTATTCAAACTTCCGGGATGGTTATAAGGCCCTCCCCCACCCTCCTTTCGGCAAATCTGACCACAACTCCATTTTGCTTCTGCCTTCCTATAGGCAGAAACTCAAACAGGAAGTACCCGTGCTAAGGACTATTCAACGCTGGTCTGACCAATCGGAATTCACGCTTCAGGATTGTTTTGATCACGCGGACTCTGATATGTTCCGGGTAGCTTCCGAAAATAATTTAGACGAATACACTGAAACAGTGACTGAGTTTATCAGGAAGTGTATAGGTGATGTTGTGCCCACTGTGACTATTAAAACCTACCCTAACCAGAAACCGTGGATAGACGGCAGCATTTGCGCAAATCTAAAAGCGCGAACCACCGCATTTAACCATGACAAGGTGACTGAGAATATGGCAGAATACAAACAGTGTAGCTACTCACTCCGCAAGGCAATTAAACTGGCAAAACGTCAGTATAGAGACAAAGTGGAGTCGCAATTCAACGGCTCAGAAACGAGACGTATGTGGCAGGGTCTACAGACAATCACGGACTACAAAAAGAAAACCAGCCACGTTGCCGACACCGACGTCTCACTTCCAGACAAGCTAAACACCTTCTTCACCCGCTTTGAGGATAACACAGTGCCACTGACGAGGCCCACTACCAAGGACTGTGGCCTCTCCTTCTCCATGGCCGACGTGATTAAGACATTTAAGCATGTTAACCCCCGCAAGGCTGCCGGCCCAGACGGCATCCCTAGCCGCGTCTTCGGAGCATGCGCAGACCAGCTGGCTGGTGTGTTTATGGACATATTCAATCTCTCCTGTTCCCACATGCTTCAAGATGGCCACCATTGTTCCTGTACCAAAGCAAAGGTAACTGAACTAAATTACTATCGCCCCATAGCACACACCTCTGTCATCATGAAGTGCTTTGAGAGTCAAGGATCATATCACCTCTACCTTACCTGTCACCCTAGACCCACTTCAATTTGCATACCGCCCCAATAGATCCACAGACGATGCAATCGCCATCACACTGCCCTATCCCATCTGGACAAGAGGAATACCTATGTAAGAATGCTGTTCATTGACTATAGCATTCAACACCATAGTACCCTCCAAGCTCATCATTAAGCTCGAGGCCCTGGGTCTGAACCCCGCCCTGTGCAACTGGGTCCTGGACTTTCTGACGGGCCGCCCCCAGGTGGTGAAGGTAGGAAACAACATCTCCACTTCGCTGATCCTCAACACTGGGGCCCCACAAGGGTGCATGCTCAGCCCCCTCCTGTACTCCCTGTTCACCCATGACTACGTGGCCAAGCACGCCTCCAACTCAGTCATCAAGTTTGCAGACGACACAACAGTAGTAGGCTTGATTACCAGCAATGACGAGACCGCCTACAGGGAGGAGGTGAGGGCTCTGGGAGTGTGGTGCCAGGAAAATAATCTCTCACTCAACATCAACAAAACGAAGGAGATGATCGTGGACTTCAGGAAACAGCAGAGGGTGCATCCCCCTATCCACATCGACGGGACTGCAGTGGAGAAGGTGGAAAGCTTCAAGTTCTGTGGCGTACACATCACCGACAAACTGAAATGGTCCACCCACGCAGACAGTGTGGTGAAGAAGGCGCAACAGAGCCTCTTCAACCTCAGGAGGCTGAAGAAATTCAGCTTAGCACCTAAATCCCTCACAAACTTTTACAGATGCACAATTGAGAGCATCCTGTCGGGCTGTATCACCGCCTGGTACGGCAACTGCACCGCCCACATCCGCAGGGCTCTCCAGAGGGTGGTGCTGTCTACCGAACGCATTACCGGGGGCAAACTACCCGCCCTCCAAGACACATACAACACCCGATGTCACAGGAAGGCCAAAAAGATCATCAAGGACATCAACCACCCGAGCCACTGCCTGTTCACCCCGCTATCATCCAGAAGGCGAGGTCAGTACAGGTGCATCAAATATGGGACCGAGAGAATGAAAAACAGCTTCTATCTCAAGTCCATCAGACTGTTAAAAAGCCATCACTAGCACATTAGAGGCTGCTGCTGCCTATTGAAATCACTGGCCACTTTAAGAAATGAAACACTAGTCACTTTAATTATGTTTACATATCTTGCACTACTCATCTCATATGTATATACTGCATTCTATTCTATAATATTCTACTGTACCTTAGTCCATGCTGCTCTGTCATTGCTTGTCCATATATGTATATATTCTTAAATCCCATTCCTTACTAGTTTTGTGTGTATTGGGTATATGTTGTGAAATTGTTAGATATTACTGCACTGTCGGAGCTAGAAGCACAAGCATTTCGCTACAACCGCTATAACATCTGCTAAACACGTGTATGTGACTTGATTTGATTTGATTTGATAATGTTAACTACGTTACCTCAGCTTGACTTATTTTCTGCTGTGCAGATGTTGGCTGATCGGATAGCTCCCTCTTTGAAGGAAGAGGAAAATCGATAGAATAGCATCACTTTTCCACGTTCGTCAACATGGCAACCCCATCAGTTGAGATTTCAGTTCCATTCCTCTGGCTGAAAGTGCTGGCTACAAATACAGACATTTTGATATTTCTCACACCTCCACAGGGCGGTCCTCCAAGTTTAGATTTAGTTTGTAGTTTTCCTTACAGTCAGGCAATGTAGCTGGCCCGTTTGACACCTGCATTACTAGCTGTTTGGGGTTTTAGGCTGGGTTTCTGTACAGCACTTCGAGATATTAGCTGATGTAAGAAGGGCTATATAAAATAAAATTGATTGATTCTACCGGTGAGATGCAGAAATGCTCATATTTGCGTGTAGTGAGGAAATTAAAACATTTTATGAAACATTAATGGACATACAGTATATAGTGAAATAGAACAGCGGTGAAATTTCACTTTAAGGCAAAAACAAAATGAGGGTGGTTGGTCAGGGTGGTTTGTCGGGGTGGATGGGAGCCGTATAACCTTTAAGGTTAGGGTTAGGTTTAGAATCACATTTTAAAAAGAGAACTTGTCGAAATAGGCAGGGTTTATGACTTTGTGGCTGTGGTAAATAACATTAGCATTAGCCACCTAGCTAACGTTAGCCACAACAAATTGGAATTCATAAGATATTATACGTATTGCAATTTTGTAACATATTGTAAGAATTGCAATTCATAACATATCATACTAAATGGAGAGAGAAAAATGTACAGCTATTATGTTACGTCTACCCCTGAGTCCAGGTTGCAGCACAGGGATGGCTAACACTAGAGGTCCCATTGATCACTATGGAATTAGGTAAATCTGCTTTCAGTTTTTTTGCGCATAGCATATGGAATGATCTGCAGAGCTCTACACCTTGATGCTCTTGTTACCTCTAGGGCAGTTCAAGTTGTTGATTGAGGACCTTGTTGAGGAATGTGATTGCTTTTCTTAAATTGCTTATGAATATTGTACGTTTTTATTACGTTGTATTTGTAAATTTGCTACATTTTGTATAGGCTAATTTGTGTAGCTTATTACATGCAGGGCTCCCTTGCAAAAGAGGCATTGGTCTCAATGGGATTTCCCTACTAAAATAAAGGTAAATACATTATTTAAATCCTGGTGATACAAATGCTGTTTCAAAAACACTGTCTATTTCCAATTACATTCTATAGCATAGGCTACTAAGCAATTGCCCAATTTCTATAATTGCTGAAAAATGTGTAGCCTATCCACACCAGTGTTTAAGTCAAATTGGTCCCACAATGTTGTGATTTAACAGATTACTGCAGGATTAAGGTCAAAACGAATCCAGTGAATCTGCCTCTGTTGACCTCGATATGGAGGGTCTGCTGCTGCAGCCAGCCAGACTGCAACACCCACTTATTACTGACTATTTACGGTAATACTGCAGGATGCTGGTTTTGTGCATTTTATTTCAGACATGTTTTTTTAATGTATTTATTAGGCCTATAGTGACAGTGCATTGTTGTTGCAAAAAAAATATGATGCACTGAAATCCAGTATAGGCTGTTAAAATCTCTTTATTTCTCTGCATTTTTCAAAGACTATGTTTTCAATGTGAATTCATTCAGTTATTTGAAGTGGATGAAATAGTTGTAGTTATGGATGTACTCTACAGACATCCATGTGATCAGTGATGACCTTGAAAAGGACATAGGAAAGGATGCCATTGTGAAGAATTTACACTCCATCAGTATGATGTCAAATTAAATCAAATTAAATCCAATTTTATTGGTCACATGCGCCGAATACAACAGGTGCAGACATTACAGTGAAATGCTTACTTACAGCCCTTAACCAACAGTGCATTTATTTTTAACAATAAAACAACAACAAAAAAAGTGTTGAGAAAAAAAAGAGCAGAAGTAAAATAAAATAACAGTAGGGAGGCTATATATACAGGGGGGTACCGGTGCAGAGTCAATGTGCGGGGGCACCGGCTAGTTGAGGTAGTTGAAGTAATATGTACATGTGGGTAGAGTTAAAGTGACTATGCATAAATAATTAACAGAGTAGCAGCAGCGTAAAAAGGATGGGGTGGGGGGGGCAGTGCAAATAGTCCGGGTAGCCATGATTAGCTGTTCAGGAGTCTTATGGCTTGGGGGTAGAAGCTGTTGAGAAGTCTTTTGGACCTAGACTTGGCACTCCGGTACCGCTTGCCGTGCGGTAGCAGAGAGAACAGTCTATGACTAGGGTGGCTGGAGTCTTTGACAATTTTGAGGGCCTTCCTCTGACACCGCCTGGTATAGAGGTCCTGGATGGCAGAAAGCTTGGCCCCAGTGATGTACTGGGCCGTACGCACTACCCTCTGTAGTGCCTTGCGGTCGGAGGCCAAGCAGTTGCCATACCAGGCGGTGATGCAACCAGTCAGGATGCTCTCGATGGTGCAGCTGTAGAATTTTTTGAAGATCTGAGGACCCATGCCAAATCTTTTCAGTCTCCTGAGGGGGAATAGGCTTTGTCGTGCCCTCTTCACGACTGTCTTGGTGTGTTTGGACCATGATAGTTCGTTGGGGATGTGGACACCAAGGAACTTGAAGCTCTCAACCTGTTCCACTACAGCCCCGTCGATGAGAATGGGGGCGTGCTCAGTCCTCTTTTTTATCCTGTAGTCCACAATCATCTCCTTTGTCTTGGTCACGTTGAAGGAGAGGTTGTTGTCCTGGCACCACACGGCCAGGTCTCTGACCTCCTCCCTATAGGCTGTCTCATCGTTGTCGGTGATCAGGCCTACCACTGTTGTGTCGTCGGCAAACTTAATGATGGTGTTGGAGTCGTGCCTGGCCATGCAGTCATGGGTGAACAGAGAGTACAGGAAGGGACTGAGCACGCACCCCTGAGGGGCCCCCGTGTTGAGGATCAGTGTGGCAGATGTGTTGTTAAATCAAATCAAATCAAATCAAATCAAATTTTATTGGTCACATGCGCCGAATACAACAGGTGCAGACATTACAGTGAAATGCTTACTTACAGCCCTTAACCAACAGTGCATTTATTTTAAACAAAAAAGTAAGAATAAAACAACAACAAAAAAGTGTTGAGAAAAAAAGAGCAGAAGTAAAAAATAAAGTGACAGTAGGGAGGCTATATATACAATAGAATAAAGTGACAGTAGGGAGGCTATATATACAGGGGGGTACCGTTGCATAGTCAATGTGCGGGGGCACCGGCTAGTTGAGGTAATATGTACATGTGGGTAGAGTTAAAGTGACTATGCATAAATACTTAACAGAGTAGCAGCAGCGTAAAAGGGATGGGGTGGGGGGGCAGTGCAAATAGTCCGGGTAGCCATGATTAGCTGTTCAGGAGTCTTATGGCTTGGGGGTAGAAGCTGTTGAGAAGTCTTTTGGACCTAGACTTGGCACTCCGGCACTCCGGTACCGCTTGCCGTGCGGTAGCAGAGAGAACAGTCTATGACTAGGGTGACTGTTACCTACCCTTACCACCTGGGGGCGGCCCGTCAGGAAGTCCAGGATCCAGTTGCAGAGGGAGGTGTTTAGTCCCAGGATCCTTAGCTTAGTGATGAGCTTAGAGGGCACTATGGTGTTGAATGCTGAGCTGTAGTCAATGAATAGCATTCTCACGTAGGTGTTCCTCTTGTCCAGGTGGGAAAGGGCAGTGTGGAGTGCAATAGAGATTGCATCATCTGTGGATCTGTTGGGGCGGTATGCAAATTGGAGTGGGTCTAGGGTTTCTGGGATAATGCTGTTGATGTGAGCCATGACCAGCCTTTCAAAGCACTTCATGGCTACAGACGTCAGTGCTACGGGTCAGTAGTCATTTAGGCAGGTTATCTTAGAGTCCTTGGGCACGGGGACATGTGTGTTTGCATGTGCTTATGTGTGTATCTGTGTCCTTGGGCACAAACATGTGTGTTTGCATGTGCTTATGTGTGTATCTGTGTCCATGTGTTTTCAGGTATATCTAGGCATATATTATTTTCCTCCCTCAGGTGAATCTGCGGCTGAGGTCATTGATGCGATGGATGCCGTTCTGGTTCTTGATGGTCCTGTGGACGGTGATGAGGAAGGGGAAGGCGGGGGGCAGCTCCACACTGCGGCTCAGCTTCTGGTGGCCCCAATGGAGGCAGCGCAGCCTCTCAGCCAGGTCGCAGCGCCCAGCATGCTCCACATTGTCCTGAAGCAACTTGGTCTTGTTGGGCTTATCCCACGACCTCTCATACCTGGGATTGGAGGGAGATACAGGGATGGGAGGGAGAGAGGGGGATGGGAGGGAGAGAAAGTAGTGGTGGAGACATTTAGAAGGGCAAAAAGGACAAAGGGGAAGAGAGTTTAACATTGTCTCTGCATTGGAAATTATAATTTTCTATAGATAATGAATGTAATGACTGGCCAATCAGAACGTGCTCCATGGTGAAATATGTGGTTGCTTCAAGTTGTGTATTTACAGTCGTTTATGTATTCCCTTGGAATCAACTCCAATTCCAATGTTAGTGGGTTATAGTTTGTTAAATGGCTTACAGAAATGAAATAACAAAATGTAGACCTATCTTTGCTAAATACGTTAACTTGAACCCATTTGCAGTCCACATTGTTCTAAGTAATTCCATAGCTTCAATAGCATTCACACTGATATAGGGGCTAGGCCTACTGTAAATTACATTATGGCTGAGCATGGACATGCCAAACATTGTCAATAAGCAAGTTAAATTAATTGTTGATAAGGCCTAAAAAGAGAATGAATAACTCTAATCAATTCTAAACAAAACAAATCACTTGTTTTAAATAGGCAATGTCACACTTACAGACACCATAATTTCTCCCCGTGAGCATATAATATTTTAACAACACAGACTATGGAGGGTTTTATGCACATCACGTTGAAATCAAGGCCGGTCCGGACCGCACCAAAAAAAAAAAGAAAAAGATGTCCAAAAGATGTCAAATGCTTAGTGGAAAAGCTTGTGCTTTATTTATGATAGTTTTACAGCTTGCAGAAGATGAAGTTGTAGACATGTTATTGTTCTCAGAAATCAGTCCTGAGCGCACAACCAGACTTTCCCTACTCGATAGGCTGTATGCAGTGCAATAACTATTTTTTAATTTACAATTTTTTACTTGAGAATTACACCTCAGGTAGATGTAAAATTGCGTGACTAACCTCCTCGGCAAAAACGTCTACATTAAATACAGATTTCTTGATTTCTCTTCTGACTATTTTAAGGAAGTGGCTATGTTGTTGCTTTAGTGACTCAGGAGGGACAAACAACAGTACCTTCCAGGGTACGATATGCGAACATAACACACCCACATCCCCAAGAACACTCTCGTTTGGTTTCAGTCGTTTGGCTAGCATTTCTTAATCCTTAAATCTATTTACGCACATGATTCCACCCATGCGTCAATCTAAGTAACATAATAAAAAAATCCCTATCAAAATCCGTCAGTTTAAGATAGAGATATTTTTTGCATGCAATCCACTGCATCCACCTATGTCAGCCTTCCACATCTGCGGTGGAAGGTGGCCGAGCTAAAGCGGCGTTTGTCAGACCATGAGACATCCCGAAGATCGATCTTCTCACGAAAACGTCTGTAGTGTCCGAACGGTTTGACCCACAGGACTCATTTTAAGTCGATAATGTGCCAACTTCTGTCTATAGCGTCCGAACCGTTTGGGCTATAAACTAATATGAACCCACTGTTGGGAGACTCTCATGAACGTGATGGTGTTCTCTGTTTTGCTCTACGACCCCCACAAGTGTCACGGGACTCGTCTGAAGGTAACAAATAAGTTACGTAACATTTACATTTACATTTTAGTCATTTAGCAGACGCTCTTATCCAGAGCGACTTACAGGAGCAATTAGGGTTAAGTGCCTTGCTCAAGGGCACATTAACGTCATTTAGCAGACGCTCTTAGCCAGAGCGACTCACAAATTGGTGCGTTCACCCTATAGCCAGTGGGATAACCACTTTACAATTTGGGGGGTTAGAAGGAATACTTTATCCTATCCCAGGTATTCCTTAAAGAGGTGGGGTTTCAAATGTCTCCGGAAGGTGGTGAGTGACTCCGCTGTCCTGGCGTCGTGAGGGAGCTTGTTCCACCATTGGGGTGCCAGAGCAGCGAACAGTTTTGACTGGGCTGAGCGGGAGCTATGCTTCCGCAGAGGAAGGGAGCCAGCAGGCCAGAGGTGGATGAACGCAATGCCCTCGTTTTGGGTGTAGGGACTGATCAGAGCCTGAAGGTACAGAGGTGCCGTTCCCCTCACTGCTCCATAGGCAAGCACCATGGTCTTGTAGCGGATGCGAGCTTCAACTGGAAGCCAGTGGAGTGTGCGGAGGAGGGGGGGTGACGGAGAGAACTTGGGAAGGTTGAACACCAGACGGGCTGCGGCATTCTGGATGAGTTGTAGGGGTTTAATGGCACAGGCAGGGAGGCCAGCCAACAGCGAGTTGCAGTAGTCCAGACGGGAGATGACAAGTGCCTGGACCAGGACCTGTGCCGCTTCCTGTGTAAGGCAGGGTCGCACTCTCCGAATGTTGTAGAGCATGAACCTGCAGGAGCGTAAGTTAAGGAGGAAGTTTTGTTCAGATGATAATACCCAATAGAGGGCGAAATATTCTTCAAACATGTTGTCAGGAATAAAAGATAACCTCACCTCCGCTTTAAAGAACAACTGCCCCTAAAAATCAATGAATCGCTTTGAAAATGGCCTATGTGGCATTGATATGAGTCAGAAACATTTATTCTAGTGTCAAAATGGACTGCAAAGTGTAAATAGGAGAATTTTGGTCAGTCTTGTCTAAAATGGAGTTTGGAACCTGAGTGTGTCACAATTAGTAATTTAAGGTTGGGTTTGGAATATAATAATGTAAACAATTCATGCCCTCTTTTGCCAAGCTCCACGTGCAAATAGCCCCTGCCCACTTCTCTTCCCTTTACTGAATGGGGCTCGGTTGTTTCATCACCCCTAACGTGTTCAAAGGATCACAGCCATTTGAGACTGAAAAGCCAGTATCTGGTGTAGCCACCAGCTGCATTAAGTACTGCAGTGTCACGAATGTCTGTGGAATGCGGTAGGCCAGAGTCAAGCGCAGGACACAGAATGAGATGAAGAAACACTTTACTGAGTAGTAAAGAAATACAAGCAAAAAAACTCCACAACCAGGGAGGAGCAAACCCGCTCACAAAATGACACTCGTACAAGCAAATAAACACGCACACCACACAGTGGACGTGAACAGGTTAAATAGGGAAGACAAACTAACATAATAGGGAACAGGTGTGCAACAACAGACAACAATCAAATGAACATAGAAACACATAACATAGAGCGGCAGCAGCTAGTACTGCGGTGACGACGAACGCCGAAGCCTGCCCGAGCCAGAAGGAAGGGCAGTCTCGGCAGAATACGTGACACGCAGTGCATCTCCACCTCATGGACTGCACCAGATTTGCCAGATCTTCCACCAAGGCACCTGCAAGTTCCCGGACATTTCTGGGGGGAATGGCCCTAGCCCTCACCCTCCAAACCAACAGGTCCCAGATGTGCTCAATGGGATTGAGATCCGGGCTCTTCGCTGGCCATGGCAGAACACTGACATTCCTGTCTTGCAGGAAATCACGCACAGAACGAGCAGTATGGCTGGTGGCATTGTCATGCTGGAGGGTCATGTCAGGATGAGCCTGCAGGAAGGGTACCACATGAGGGACGAGGATGTCTTCCCTGTAACGCACAGCGTTGAGATTGGCTGCAGCTCAACACTCAGCTCAACGCTCAGCTCAAGCTCAGTCCGATGATGCTGTGACACACCGCCCCAGACCATGACGGACCCTCCACCTCCAAACCGATCCCACTCCAGAGTACAGGCCTCGGTGTAATGCTCATTCCTTTGAAGATAAACGTGAATCCGACCATCACCGCTGGTGAGACAAAACCGCAACTCATCAGTGAAGAGCACTTTTTGCCAGTCCTGTCTGGTCCAGTGAAGGTGAGTTTGTGCCCATAGGCAACGTTGTTGCCGGTGATGTCTGGTGAGGACCTGCCTTACAACAGGCCTACAGGCCCTCAGTCCAGCCTCTCTCAGCCTATTGCGCACAGTCTGAGCACTGATGGAGGGATTGTGCGTTCCTGGTGTAACTCAGGCAGTTGTTGTTGCCATCCTGTACCTGTCCCGCAGGTGTGATGTTCGGATGTACCGATCCTGTGCAGGTGTTGTTACACATGGTCTGCCACTGCAAGGACGATCAGCTGTCCATCCTGTCTCCCTGTAGCGCTGTCTTAGGTGTCTCACAGTACGGACATTGCAATTTATTGTCCTCATGCCTCCTTGCAGCATGCCTAAGGCACGTTCACGCAGATGAGCAGGGACCCTGGGCATCTTTCTTTTGGTGTTTTTCAGAGTCAGTAGAAAGGCCTCTTTAGTGTCCTAAGTTTTCATAACTGTGACCTTAATTGCCTACCATCTGTAAGATGTTAGTGTCTTAACGACCGTTCCACAGGTGCATGTTCATTAATTATTTATGGTTCATTGAACAAGCATGGGAAACAGTGTAGTTCTTTGGATTTTCACAAATTATCATTGAAAGACAGGGTCCTGAAAAAGGGACATTTCTTTTTTTGCTGAGTTTAGCTAACTCATGTCTGACTACAACAGTGTACTAACTAGTACCAACAAACCCAAATCAACCCAGGGCCATAGTAAACATGTCACAGTTGGTTACATAGTTGGTTACATAGGTTAATGGCATCACCGGCCTGTATCCAATCGTTGTCTCTCGAGCTATGTTAAAACAAATGGAGGGATGATGAAAATGAAACCTGTTTTTCTGTTAGACAAAGTGCACAGTTGGGTGCCAGACTGATCCCCTGGTCATGAACGGATGCTGGGACCTACCAGGAGCAAAGGTTGGTATCATAACATGTCCAGCAATGTGATTGCAATGATTTAGCGACCTCAAAAAAGAATTTCATTCACTGTTCACTTGATATTTTTACAGCTTGTCAGGCAAGACCGCATGACCCGAGTCATGCGCCACAAGTACCAGCTATGTAACCAACTGTGACATGTTCATTATGGCCTTGGGTTGGTTTGGGTTTGTTGCTGCTATTTAGTACACTGTTGTGACACCTCCTCCGTTGTTGCCAGTCTCCCTCAACTCCTATGAAAAGGACACGCCATCATGAGGCTTCTGATAGTGACCCGAGTTACTGCCCTGATGACACAGATGGCTTCATCAACAATGACAGATAATGTGTGTTGTGTGAAATGTGAAATCGTTTTATTCAAAGAAAATACCCGGCTTGATAAACAATTGGCTAATTACCCAGCCAAGCAGATACAACTAGTAGAGTCATTTTGGTTGTGAAGTGCATTAGCAAAAAGTTCGGTCCTTTCTTTAGAACAAAATGCAATTTACCACTTGGCCCTCTGTTATATCACCCTGTCACAGGCCCTTCTAGTCAACACCACCTCATAAGATTGCCTGCTGCAGTTGTTCGAGAGATGTCCAGTTTGCAGCCGAACATGCAGCATAGAGAAGATCAGCAAGGGGGCCCTCATCAGCATCATGCAGACATGCCCTTACTGTTGCCGTCCTATGAATGGAACAGTCAGCCACACGTTGGCAAGTATCCTGCCAGCAATCTTCACCTGTCAGTGTCAAAAGCTTTCACAGGCTCATCATTTGTACAAATACAGAACCCAATTGTGAAACAAAATGTATCTAAATTGACATTATGTGTTGCTTATATTCTACTTATTAGATGCATATAATGTCCAGGGCATAACCTAGCCTAGTGGAACCAGCTTGATTGCTGTGTTCACCATTCTATTTCACTTCACATTTTATGATATCTGAAGTGAAATAGAAAGGTGAACACAGCGATCAGGCTGGTTCCACTAGGCTAGGTTAGAAGCAGTGCACTCCAACCTGCCCTCACCCAACTGGACAAAAGGAATACCTATGCTGTTCATTGACTGCAGCTCAGCATTCAACACCATAGTCCCCTCGAAGCTCATCACCAAGCTCAGGACCCTGGGACTGAACACCTCCCTCTGCAATTGGATCATGGACTTCCTGACGGGCCACCCCCAGGCGGTGAGGGGAGGCAACAACACATCCGCCAAGCTGGACCATCAACACAGGGGCCCCTCTGGGGGTGTGCTTAGTCCCATCCGTGGATGAAGAGGCGCTGTCCTCTTCACCCACGACTGCGTTCCTCTGTGTCCACATCACTAACATGGTCCATACACACCCACAGAGTTGTGATGAGGACAGTGCCTCTTCCCCCTCAGGAGACACCCCCACCAGGTGTCGCCCATCTTCCCCATTATCCCCTGTGCATTTATACCTGTGTTCTCTGTTCGTCTGTTGCCAGTTCGTCTTGTCTTGTCAGGTCTTACCAGCATGCTTTCCCGTCTTCCTGTTTTCTCAAGTTTCTGTTTCCTAGTTTCCCTGGTTCTGACCATTCTGCCTGCCCTGACCCCGAGCCTGCCTGCCATTCTGTACCTGCCTGACTCTGACCCGATTACAAACCTCTGCCTGCCCTGACCCCCGAGCCTGCCTGCCGTTCTGTACCTTACTGACTCTGCCCTGGATTACGGACCTCTGCCGGGGGGGCGGATGGGATACCATACAGGAAAGTATGACGACTGACATGTTTGGCAAGGTAGCCCCAGCACCACCAGACAAAATGTTGATAGGTACAGTATCTGTATCGTCTGTGAATGACTATAAAGGATGAAAGACAAGTGTAATATTTGCACATTGTTATATTAGCAGAACACTGCTTCTACAATATTATGTGAAGGATGGTTTATTCTACATGGAACTGTTACACTTGAAAGTTATCAAAACACTTTGTTTAGAATATCTACATAAGTTCTGCAATTGTATTCTTTTAATTTTACTCTGTAGGCTACTCACTACGAGAAGAGGGCCATCCTCCTGCATCTCACATCTGCCTGTAGTTATTGAACTCAGCCTGCTGGACCCATGAGGCAAACTCTTTCATATCCAGGATGGAGTGCCGTACACTCCACCCCTCCTGCCACCGGACTGCAAATGTCCGTAACCTGTAATACATGACATAGATGGAAGGGACTTCATCACCCACTGGAGACTTGAAGACAGAACCTTACCCAGAGAGCTGTGCATGTCCGTGTGACAGCCAAATCCTCAGATTTGGTCAAATAGATCACAGAAATAGAAGTGCCATTCTACTTCTGTTTAGACAGCTGAAGTTACACACTATTGATTTTGAATTGTTAGGTAAAGTGTAGGTATTGTGTCTTTATACAGATGAAGTCAGACATTTACATACGCCTTAGCCAAATGCATTTAAACTCAGTTTTTCACAATTCCTGACATTTAATACTAGTAAAAATTATGTGTCTTAGGTCAGTTAGGATCACCACTTTATTTTAAGTAGAGAGAATGATTTATTTCAGCTTTTATTTCTTTCATCACATTCCAAGTGGGTCAGAAGTTTACCTACACTCAATTAGTATTTGGTAGCATTGCCTTTAAATTGTTTAACTTGGGTCAAACATTTCGGGTAGCCTTCCACAAGTTTCCCACAATAAGTTGGGTGAATTTTGGTTGATTCCTCCTGACAGAGCTGGTGTAACTGAGTCAGGTTTGTAGGCCTCCTTGCTCGCAAACGCTTTTTCAGTTCTGCCCACTAATTTTCTATAGGATTGAGGTCAGGGTTTTGTGATGGCCACTCCAATACCTTGACTTTGTTGTCCTTAAGCCATTTTGCCACAACTTTGGAAATATGCTTGGGGTCATTGTCCATTTGGAAGACCCATTTGCGACCAAGCTTTAACTTCCTGACTGATGTCTTGAGATGTTGCTTCAATATATCTGCATAATTTTCCTTCCTCATGATGCCATCTAGTTTGTAAAGTGCACCAGTCCCTCCTGCAGCAAAGCACACCCACAGCATGATGCTGCCATCCCCGTGCTTCACGGTTGGGATGGTGTTCTTCGGTTTGCAAGCAACACCCTTTTTCCTCCAAACATAACTATGGTCATTATGGCCAAACAGTTCTATTTTTGTTTCATCAGACCAGAGGACATTTCTCCAAAAAGTACGATCTTTGTCCCGATGTGCAGTTGCAAACCCTAGTCTGGCTATTTTTGTTGGTTTTGGAGCAGTGGCTTCTTCCTTGCTGAGTGGCCTTTCAGGTTATGTCGATATAGGACTCGTTTTACTGTGGATATAGATACTTTTGTACCTGTTTCCTCCAGCATCTTCACAAGGTCCTTTGCTGTTGTTCTGGGATTGATTTGCACTTTTCGCTCCAAAGTACGTTAATCTCTAGGAGACAGAACGCGTCTCCTTCCTGAGCGGTATGATGGCTGCGTGGTCCCATGGTGTTTATACTTCTGTACTATTGTTTGTACAGATGAATGTGGTACCTTCAGGCATTTGGAAATTTCTCCCAAGGATGAACCAGACTTGTGGAGGTCTACAATTATTTTTCTGAGGTCTTGGCTGATTTCTTTTGATTTTCCCATGATGTCAAGCAAAGAGGCACTGAGTTTGAAGGTAGGCCTTGAAATACATCCACAGGTACACCTCCAATTGACTCAAATGATGTCAATTAGCCTATCAGAAGCTTCTAAAGCCATGACATCATTTTCTGGAATTTTCCAAGCTGTTTAAAGGCACAGTGAACTTAGTGTATGTAAGCTTCTGACCCACTGGAATTGTGATACGGTAAATTATACGTGAAATAATTTGTCTGTAAACAATTTTTGGTAAAATGACTTGTGTCATGCACAAAGTAGATGTCCTAACCGACTTGCCAAAACTATAGTTTGTTAAAAAGACATTTGTGGAGTGGTTGAAAAACGAGTTTTAATGACTGCAACCTAAGTGTATGTAAACTTCCGACTTCAACTGTATGCACATCAATATGATATTTACAGCAGAAAATGTTTTGTCTTGGTAAAAGGAACATATCCATCAATTTTTATTTGGCCAATGTTTGTTTTATTGAACTGAATTAGCTGACCATCTTGACATGGCGAGTCAGTCAAAACTTAGTTCTCTCCATAGCAAAGCTTGCTATGCTTACCTAGCTGTATTCACTACCGGACTTGTTTGTTGTGATTGAATGGCAAAGAAAAACCCACATCAAACCACACCCCCAAGACAACATTGATGAAAAACAAGGCCAAATCAGGATATGCAGCTGACCTTTTAAGGAGCAGTAAATCGGTGGCCAGTAATGGTTGCAATTGAGATCAGCTGTGCGGGTGATTATAGCACGCATTATTGGTTTAACAAGATATTACCTTGTTTATTGCAATAGGCCCATAATTGTATTACCAGTTTATAGAACAAAGACAATGCTCCTCTAACATGTAGAATAAAGTCATGTCAGTTCTTTGCAAGACACTACTTCCACATTACATTAAGAAATAGTTTCATGACAGTGGCCCTGTTCGAACACTCCAAAAATGCATCAACTTGGCTTTTCCTTTCATAGTCACTGATCTGTATGTGTGTGGACCGGTAAAAGCAACCAATCCAGTCATCTTAGATCTGTGATTATATCAAGGATGGGAGGAAGGAAGGATGCATTGGAAAGGTATTCAAACAGGGCCATTCACACACCAGCACTCCTACTCCATGTTCCTGGCCTGGACCCTCTTCTCTCTGGACTTGATGTGGAACTGACAGACCTCGGTCCTGGAGAAGCTCAGCTCGTAGGCCAGAACAGTCCACTCAAACCCCAGCACCATGCAGATATCCTGGACAAACATCAGGTTTATCACAGCATCCTAGAAAAAACACCAGAGTTGTGTTTTTCAATAGGCTTGAAACGGACGGAAGCGGACCAAAATTGAGTGACCAAAATCTATTCTATTGTCCAATAAGAAACAGTTGTTTTTCGTTGCAAAAGGTTTTGCTATGGTGTGCCAGAAGACAAAAACTCATTATAGGCTACATTTGTAATTAGGTAGTGACCTGGAGGAAAAAAAACACATTTTCAACAATAATATTAAAGGGTTAAGGTTAGGGTTAGTGGAGTGGTTAACTAACATGCTAAGTAGTTGCAAAGTACCAAGTACAATTTGCTAAAATGCTCAAGTTGTCCGTGATAAGATTCGAACACCCTACCTTTGGGTTGCTAGACGTTTGCGTTGCATGCCCACCCATTCACCCTGACCAAGCACCCTCCACTCATTTTTGCCTCAAGTAACCTTCTGTCTTATGTAACCATTCCAAACATAATATACACTAATTTGAGTGTCCCGGATTTATGTTTACTATGTTACGTCTAGTCTATGAGACCCGGCTGCAGGAATACGGGCTTTCAAAAATGAGGGAAACATAAATGTAACAGACATGATGGAACACATTACATTTATTTAAATGTCTGGAGAAATGTGTAGGCCAATGGGTATTATTTTGGAAAGCTTTTATTTACATTGTATAATGCACTCATTCCTTTTCAATACCATGTGTTTTAGAAAAAGAGTCACAACTCCCCTACAGTGGCTTGCGAAAGTTTTCACCCACCTTTGCATTTTTCCTATTTTGTTGCCTTTCAACCTGGAATTAAAATAGATTTTGGGGGGTATTTGTATCATTTGATTTACACAACATGCCTACCATTTTGAAGATGCTAAATCTTTTTTCTTGTGAAACAAACAAGAAATAAGACAAAAAAACAGAAAACCTGAGCGTGCATAACTATTCACCCCCCCAAAGTCAATACTTTGTAGAACCACCTTTTGCAGCAATTACAAGTCTCTTGGGGTATGTCTCTATAAGCTTGGCACATCTAGCCACTGGGATTTTTGCCCATTCTTCAAGGCAAAACTGCTCCAGCTCCTTCAAGTTGGATGGGTTCCACTGGTGTACAGCAATCTTTAAGTCATACCACAGATTCCCAATTGGATTGAGGTCTGGGCTTTGACTAGGCCATTCCAAGACATTTAAATGTTTCCCCTTAAACCACTCAAGTATTGCTTTAGCAGTATGCTTAGGGTCATTGTGCTGCTGGAAGGTGAACCTCCGTCCCAGTCTCAAATCTCTGGAAGACTGAAACAGGTTTCCCTCAAGAATTTCCCTGTATTTAGCGCCATCCATCATTCCTTCAATTCTGACCAGTTTCCCAGTCCCTGCAGATGAAAAACATCCCCACAGCATGATGCTGCCACCTCCATCCTTCACTGTGGGGATGGTGTTCTCGGGGTGATAGCGTTTTCCTTGATGGCCAAAAAGCTAGATTTTAGTCTCATCTGACCAGAGTACCTTCTTCCATATGTTTGCGGAGTCTCCCACATGCCTTTTGGCAAACACCAAACGTGTTTGCTTATTTTTTTCTTCAGGCAATGCCCAGCTCTGTGGAGTGTATGGCTTAATGTGGTCCTATGGACAGATACTCCAATCTCCGCTGTGGAGCTTTGCAGCTCCTTCAGGGTTATCTTTGGTCTCTTTTTTGCCTCTCTGATTAATGCCCTCCTTTTCCTGGTCCGTGAATTTTGGTGGGCAGCCCTCTCTTGGCAGGTTTGTTGTGGTGCCATATTCTTTCAATTTTTTAATAGATTTAATGGTGCTCCGTGGGATGTTCAAAGTTTTGGATATTTTTTTATAACCCAACCCTTTGTCCCTGACCTGTTTGGAGAGCTCCTTGGTCTTCATGGTTCTGCTTGCTTGGTGGTGCCCCTTGCTTAGTGGTGTTGCAGACTCTGGGGCCTTTCAGAAGAGGTGTATATATATTGAGATCATGTGACAGATCATGTGACACTTAGATTGCACACAGGTGGACTTTATTTAACTAATTATGTGACTTTTGAAGGTAATTGGTTGCACCAGATCTTATTTAGGGGGTTCATAGCAAAGGGGGTGAATACATATGCACGCACCACTTTTCCGTTATTTATGTCTTAGAATTTTTTTTACAGGTTATTTACAGGTTGTTATGCAACAAAATAGGAAAAATGCCAAGGGGGATGAATACTTTTGCAAGGCACTGTATATGTGCAATTGTGTTTTACAGTACAATTGTTTCTCAGAATGAACATTCAAAATAGCAACTGTCCTGTAAACTGTAATGATAAGAAAGAGAAACAGAGCTACATTTGAGCTTTTATGATTGCAATATTTTCCGAAAGAATTCTGAGCATTTGTCTGAATCAACAACAGTACTCGTAAAAAGTGCCATTAGTTCTGAAAATAACAAATAAAGTTAATAAAATCAATTCCAAAACTTCTATAACAGGCACAAAATACTTAAAAACAATTGTTAAATTCATCTAAATCCATACTTAGACACTTGTTTCACAGTCCTCGATATTAAACTGGAAGGGACAGTTCGAAATTCCAACTCGAGGGGTCATAAAAAAAAGCACACCCTCCCCCTTCATAAAATTACCAAAATAATAATGATCACCACAAATAATAACTGTAGCAACCCTGTGTTTATAAACGTGGATATCGACTTTACCACTTCAGCATGGTTTTGTGGCACAGTTGATGCCAAGTAGGGCTACGGGCCAGAAGGTTGATGGTTCACCGACCACTATGAATGAGCTCACTCTTCCTGCCTGGCTCATTACACTACAATGAGAGCCAGCTGCAGACAATGATCAGCTAGGAGGAAAATAGATTTTCAACATTTTGATGCTATATTTATAATTATATAAAATATATGCAATACATTTTCTACCAACAGGTTTCTGTGCCATGCACCACACACATACGGGGACTCGTCGGAAGTCGGTACAGCCGATCTGCCAACTTCTGTCTGTAGCATCCGAACATTTTGGGCTACACACTAATATGGCCCCTCTGTGGAAAGGTGAGACTCTCACGAACACGTACATGTCAGTTGCTGTAGAACTCCCACAGGCCTCACAATATGGTCTGAAGGTACCCGGTACCAGTTGAACAAATTAATGGAAGTATATATGGAGACTGTTTAGTGCCAAATATAATGGGTTAAATAAATACATGTAAAATAAAAAAATGTTTACTGATTTTTTTATATATATTTTTTGATACTTCAACGGGTCTTAAAAATTATAAATCAAATAGCAAAATGAGCCTTGCTATGGCCTTCTTAAAACAATTCCATATAGCTTATTAGAATGGGGCGGCAGATAGCTTAGTGGTTAAGAGCATTGTGCCAGTAACTGAAAGGTCATTGGTTCAAATCCCCGAGCTGACTAGGTGAAAAATCTGTCGATGTGCCCTTGAGCAAGGCACTTAACCCTAACTGCTCCTGTAAGTCGCTATGGATGAGTGTCTGCTTAAATGTAGAATCCCTATTTTGTTAGCTATTTATCAGTCTTATTGCTTGGGTACAAAAGCTGTTCAAGAACCTGTTGATGTCAGACTTGATGCACCGGTACCACTTGCCGTGCGGAAGCAGAGAGACTAGTCTATGGCTTGGGTGGTTGGAGTCTTTAACGATTTTCCGGGCCTTCCTTCCACACCGCCTGATATAGATGTCCTGGATGGCAGGGAGCTCGGCCCCAGTGACGGACTGTCCGCACCACCCTCTGTAGCGCCATGCGATCGAGGGCGGTGCTATTGCCATACTAGGCAGTGATGCAGCCTATCAAGATGCTCTCAACTGTAGAACTTTTTTAGGATTTGAGGGCCCATGCCAAACTTTTTCAACTTCCTGAGGGGGAAGAGGCGCTGTCGCGCCTTCTTCACGACTGTGCCTATGATTCCACCTTATTCCTATATTGTCATTTGGCTCGTTCGATGACTCTGCAGAGGTCATAGCGGGACTTCTTGTACTTATTCCTGTCCTCGGCCGTAGCCTCAGGGTTGTCTACGATAGCTCTGTGTGTGGTAGCTCTGTCCTTTAGTTTAGCTTCAACCTCAGTGTTAAGCCAGGGCTTTGATTTAGGAATCCTCACCGTGGGGACAACGTCGGCGGTGCATTTTCTAATGAAGCCGGTGACGGAGGTGGTTATCTCGTCAATGTTATCGGCGAAGTCTGGAAACATATTCCAATCAGCGCTAGCAAAGCAGTCCTGTAGCATAATCTCAACGAAGTGAGTCACGGGTACTTCCTGTTTGACATTCTGCTTGTAAACAGGAAGCAGGCGTACAAAGTCATGATTTGCTGAATGGCGGACGAGGGAGGGCCTTGTATGCTTGTTTGTGGGTAGAATAACAATGGTTTAGGACTTTATCGCCCCTAGTGGTGTTGGAGGCGTGTTGATGGAAGTTGGGCATCACGTGTCTTAGTGATGCGGAATATAAAGAAGCAGCCTCTGGATGTAGTTTTTTTTGGGATCGACTCGCCAATGCAATCTACTTCTTTTTAAGTGCGCAGGGGCGTGTCTAGCGTGGTTTTCCTAACTTATTTTGCGCACACCCAGTGCACAAACCACGCAGTGGTTTGAAATTTTTGAAAGCCAGCTAGTCAGGCAGCAGATAATGGAGAAGACTTTCCGCAGGAGAGGGATTTTTGAAATCGTTGAGAAACAAACAAACTTTACTCGGTGTGGTGGAGGTTCGGCACGGCCGTGCTATGAATGGGTCAGAGATGGTAGGATATAGTGATGGAGAGGAAAGGGAAGCAAGTATGGAACATAGTGGTACAAATAAAGGAGGGAGTAAGAAAGAGAAAAAGAAAGCGGGAGAGAAAGGGAGTAGGGGTATGAAGGGGAGCGAGAGTTCTATGGAGGTAGAGAGGAGGCAGAAAAGGAAGTTTGAGGAGAGCAACCTAGATTCCAACGATAGTGGAAGTTCGCAGAAAGTGCAGAGGAAGGGCAAGATAAGACACGAGAGGAACATGGAAGTGAGGAGGAGCATAAAGTGATTATGAAGTTTAGGGAGGAAGGGGGAGTTGGGGCGATGAGTTGATTGGGGAAGTTGTAATGCTAAAGTGTTAAGAGATGGGAGCTTGTTGGTGTTCTGTAAGGACATGGCGCAGGTGGAAAAAGCTATCGGAGTGAAGCAAATAGGGAAGTGTAAGGTGGTGTCGAGCAGCTGGTCTGACCAAGCAGGGAAGCAGTGGAGTAAAGGGGTGATAACAGGAGTGCCTGTGAGTGTTAGCACTAAAGAGATAAGGGAACATTTGAAAGGCGGCGTTCTAGTGAATGCACAAAGATTGCAAGCAACAAGGGGTGGAGATAGGGTAGATAGCACGTCTATTCTGTTAAATTTTAAGGTCCGGGTACTGCCAAATAAGGTAACAATAGGATATATGAGTTACTATGTGATGCCAGAGGTTTGGGCATGTGGCAACAGTCTGTACAGAGAAAAAAAGGTGTGCCAGGTGTGGAGGAGAGCATGAGTATGGGAAGTGTGGAGATGGTGTACAACCAAATTGTTGCAACTCTGGGCGTGCTCATAGTGTGGCATATAGTGGGTGTGAGGCTATGAAGAAGGCAGTGGAGGTGCAACAAGTGAGAGTGGAGAGAAGGGTGTCATATGCTGAGGCAGTGAGGGTGGTCCAGGAGAGAAGGGTGTAATATGCTGAGGCAGTGAGGGTGGTCCAGGTCCAGGGAGATACAGGTTCAAGGGAGAGAAGGGTAGGAGCATCTAGACTGGGGATTACGGGGCAGGTGGGCAGCGATATGGTATACATAGAAAAGAGAAAGCTGGTGACGTTCATAGCAGGAGCTATCAATAGCACTGCTAAAGTAGAGTCTAAAATGGAGAGGATTAAACTAATAGTGAAAGCTGCTGGGAGACATTTGAGTGACAGGGTTGACATGGGAAGAGGTTCGAGATGACCTCAATCAGCCAATGGTGGAGTCATGTATTACTGGATCTTAGTTATGGTGGTAGTACTACAATGGAATGCTCGAAGCCTGTTGGCTAATGGGCAGGAATTCAAGCAGTTCATTGTTGCTATGCTAGCTAAGCCGGATGTGATTTGTGTGCAGGAAACATGGCTCAAACCGAATGTGGAGTTTATTATACAGGGATATATAGTGGTTCGTAGGGACCGAGATATAAGGGAAGGGGTGGATGTGCCACCTTCATAAAGCAAGGAATTCCCTACAAGATGATAGGCAAAGGTATTGAACAGGAGTATGTGGTGTTGGAGGTGTGGCTGAGAGGAGGGGTGCTAGTGGTAGTGAATTACTATAATCCGTGTCAGATATTGGATGTGGAAGTGCTGGAGAGGCTGGAGGGCCAGGAAAGAAGTAAGGTAATGTGGTGTGGGGATTTTAATGCCTACAACATGCTTTTGGGGGTGGGGGGGAACGGATGGATGGAAATGGACAAGTGATGAAAATTTGATAGAAAATAAAGATCTGGTGTGCCTGAATGATGGCCGAGGGACCAGGATTGATGTAGCCACAGGGAAAGAGTCTGTTGTTAATCAAGCTAGATATAATGGGGGTAGGAGGAAGAATGTACAACTGGATAAAGGATTTCCTGTTTGGAAGGTCTATCCAGGTGAGGGTGGGGAAATCAGGCAGCTACTTCGTGGATAATGGTACATTACATTTACATTTACGTCATTTAGCAGACGCTCTTATCCAGAGCGACTTACAAATTGGTGCATTCACCCTATAGCCAGTGGGATAACCACTTGACACATTTTTTTTTTTTTTTTTTTTTACACCGCAGGGGAGCGTGATTAGTCCTCTGTTGTTCTCAATCATGATCAATGATGTTTACTCTCAGGTACAGCCGGATATAGGGAGGTCATTATTTGCAGATGATGGTGCCTTATGGAAGAGGGGAAGAAATGTGCCATACATAGTCAGGAAGGTGCAGGAAGCAATTGATGAAGTAGAGCGGTGGGCACTAATGTGGGGATTCAGGTTCTCTGTAGAGAAAACTCAAACAGTGTTCTTTACCAGGAGGAAGGTGGAAGATGAGGTATGCTTGAGGTTATATGGGAGAAACCTGGAGAGGGTGGGGGCCTTCAGGTTCCTTGGGGTATACTTTGATACTAGACTGACCTGGGCAGAACACAATGAGAGAGTGGTGGGAAAGTGTAAGAAGGTGCTAAATGTGATGCGCTGTCTGACGGGGAAGGAGTGGGGGGCTGGGTGTTCCTCATTGATGACCATGTATGTTGCATTAATCCGATCTGTAATAGATTATGGAAGTATAGCATATGGTTCAGCAGCCCGGACCTCACTGGAAAGGCTAGATGTCATACAGGGGCAAGGACTATGTAGTGGGGCATTTCGAACGTCCCCAGTGGCTGCATTTCAGGTGGAGATGGGGGATATGCCATTACAGATTAGGAGACAGCAGCTGGCAATGAATTATTGGGTCAACCTACAGGGACATGGGGTGTCTCATCCTGCGAAAGGGATTTTACAGGCATGCAGGGAACATGAGCGAAGACAGAACACGAGCTTTGGGTGGATGGGTAATACCCAGGCAAAGGAGATGGGGCTGTATGGAAGGGAGTTTAGTCCAATGGTAGTTATTCCTGTAAATCCACCATGGCTACTCCCGCCTCCAGTAGTTGATCTAGAAGTGTTGGAGATACTACAGAAAGATAGGGAGGGTGTTGATCCAGCTGATTTCTTTAAGAGACATCTGGAAACTGTGTATCAGGATTTTGTGGACATTTACACAGATGGTTCAAAAGATCCAAGGACAGGACGTACTGGGTCAGCATTTGTAGTGCAGGAATGTGGGGTGGAAGTCAGGAAACGTATTACAGATAATCTTGCTGTATATACGGCGGAGCTGATGGCCATACTATTGGCCTTGCAGTGGGTGGAGGAAGCTAAGCCAGACAGAGTAGTTATTTGCTCTGACTCATGCGCAGTGTAAATGAGTCTCCAGTCCTTTAGCTTACGTAGCAGACAAGACCTGCTTTATGAGGTGCTACAAATCCATGGCAGGATTAAACAGATGGGTATTCAGATAAGATTTACTTGAGTTCCAGCCCATGTGGGGGTGGAGGGGAACGAGGCAGTAGATGCACAGGCTAAACAAGCACTTAGTAGTGGGGATGTTGATGTTGAAATGTCAATGAGCAAGGCAGAGGCAAAAAGACTGATATATACAGTGATGGTGCAGAGATGGCAGGAGCAGTGGAATATAAATAATAAGGGAAGGCATTTATTTCAAGTACAGAGGAAAGTCGGGGAGGGGAGGACGGCAGGAAGGGACAGAAGAGAGGAGGCTATATTTACAAGATTAAGGGTGGGACACAGCCAGTTGAATAAGACACTAAGCATGATAGGAAAGCATCCATCAGGAAAATTTGATTATTGTCAGGAAATAGAGATGGTGGAGCATGTATTGCTACAGTGTGGGCAGTATCAGAGGGAAAGAGAGAGGATGAGATTAAGTATGAAGGAGAAGGGGATACAGGAAATTAATTTAAAAGTATATTGAGTAGAACGTCATTAGATATAGTATCACATATTTTGTTGTCTTTTTTAAGAGAAACTGGGTTGGCAGATAGGATTTAGTTTATCCCTGTCTCTGGCCCACACTCCAGTACGGTAGGTGGCGGTAATGCACCATAATGTTGGATGCCAACCGCCGATAAACCCCACTGAAGAAGAAGAAGAAGAAGAAGAAGAAGGAGAAGGTTTTCTTGCTTTTTTTTAGCTTTGTACAGTTCATTAAGTTCCAGCTTGTTATTTTTCTTGTCCTGAGATGGAACGTATACAACAGTCACGATAACAGCTCAAAACTCGCTTGGGAGGGTTTTGACTATCAGGTATTCCAAGACGGGTGAACAGGGGTTTGCCTCTACACCAGTTGGTGTAGAGGCAAACCCCTCCCCCACTCGATTTCCCCGACTCTACTGTCTTGTTCACCCGGTGAATGGAGAATCCTTCATGTTGGATATCCATAGGTGGCATCTTGTCCGAGAGCCATGTTTCAGAAAAGCAAAGAATATTGCAGTTTCGAGAGTCCCGTTGGTAGCAAATCCGCGATCGGAGGTCATCCATCTTATTATCAAGTGGCCAGTAGAATGGAGGGAAGATGTGGCCGGTTTTCCCTTTGCCTTAATCTCATCAGGATTCCCCCCCTCTTGCTTCTGTTTTCTCTTGGGTAGGCCGAAAATTGGCTCGGAATTACAGAGAGTCAAAGTTGAAGCCGGATTTGGGGTAAGGAGCTGCCAATCTGACGTTCAATAGTTCTTGTCGGTTGTAAAAAACAATAGCAGATACATTTGTGAAAATAAATCATCACAAAATAGCTAAATTGGGCCATTCAGTATGGCGCCCTTTTTAGAATTAACCCAACAACAGAAGGTAACAAGTGGTTCCCTAAAAGCTACCTGGGTTTAAACATCTCTTTTCAGAAAGTGAATAGCTGATCGAGACATAATAGTCAATTTTTGTCTCCCCGAGTATAGAAGGCCATGGCTCAGCCTCAGAATGTCATAGAGATGAAGCAAAGATATCCCCATATGCTTCAGAGTTGCATCTTTCACAGGTATTTTAAATCTTGTTTCTAGCTGAGCATTGTTACAGAACGCTTTATGTAACTAGGATCCTTTTTATTTATTTATTTTCAAAATATAAAGCTAACAATAGGTAGGCTATACCTTTTGCCCAGTTTTGTTTAACAAAGGGTATGGCATACCATCACCAGAGTCATAAAGATGGCTCTGACCGTCACATACCACCTCAATTCGAGCCCTGGTTTTAACCAAACCCTTCACAGACACAGAGATATTTAAGGAGTGCATGGTGACAGTAGGCCTATTGGAGGATTTGGCTACCGGCAAATCTATGGATAGCATAATTACATTTGCCTATCTCTTTTTTCTTTTCTTAAATAGGAAGAAATAGTCTCCAACAAAGCCCTCTTGTTGTTAATGAAGTCAGTTATTGAAATGAATTAGGCCTACTTTTTCCCAGTCTGCCCTGTACACAGATTGTGAGCGACCGGTATCCAAACATGCATGGCTTGAGAAATGCGGTCACCTGTCATGTGGTTTTATTCCTATAACTACTTAGTTTCAATATGAACAGTACTGCCACAGCAGCATTACATTTTATTAACACTTGATAACACTTGATTTAGCCTACATCATCATCAATATTCAGTTTGGTTGGCAGATATGCTCAGCAGAGAGAGGCAGAAAGACATAGAAAGGTAAATCACAATCAGTATAAGAAATCGAGCTAGCTAACTATCATCAACATAAATTATCAGCTGATAGCCCACCCTCTTTTCCCTATGTCAATGTCTTTAGGAGGCACTGTAGCTACACTACATTACCAAAAGTATGTGGACACCTGCTCGTCGAACATCTCATTTCAAAATCATGGGCATTAATATGGAGTTGGTCCCCCCTTTGCTACTACAGCCTCCACTCTTCCACTAGATGTTGGAACATTGCTTCCATTCAGCCACAAGAGCTTTAGTGAGGTCGGGCACTGGTGTTAGGCCTGGCTCGCAATCAGCGTTCCAATTCATCCCAAAGGTGTTCGATGGGGTTGAGGTCAGGGCTTTGTGCAGGCCAGTCAAGTTCTTCCACACAGATCTCGACAAACCATTTCTGTATGGGCCTCGCTTTGTGCACGGGGGCATTGTCATGCTGAACAGGAAAGGGCCTTCCCCAAACTGTTGCCACAAAGTTGGAAGCACAGAATCGTCTAGAATGTCATTGTATGAGTTGTTGGAAAGGTGGGATCCTATGACGGTGCCACGTTGAAAGTCACTGACCTCTTAGGTAAGGCCATTCTACTGCCAATGTTTGTCTATGGAGATTGCATGGCTGTGTGCTCGATTTTATACCTGTCAGCAACGGGTGTGGCTGAAATAGCCGAATCCACTCATTTGAAGGGATGTCCACATACTTTTGTATATATAGTGTAGCTTGCTTACAATTTGTGATGATGAGTGAATGTGTTTTTGCAGAAATCCATAGGCCTATGTTAAAAAAGTATAAAATTAGCTACAGAGACATTTGGGGTTATGAATTTTGATATATTAATGATGAAACTGCATTTCTTTCCCCAAGGGGATGGAGTTTCTCTTTGTTTCATTTTGAGCACCTGCCCCCTAAAAGGTCTATGCATGGCCCTGATGTGCAATGACGCACCTGGCCTTTCGACTGCCTATCTATGTTCTTGTGGATTGATATTTAAAATTGGTGCAGATTTAAATGATTGCTAGTTAACCTATTGCAGATCTGGACAAACCACTATTGTCACTATGGATAGAGGGTAGGTAGACTATATTGACCTGTGGTATAGTAAGCGTCCAGAAAGCATAGTGCATAAGGGAAGTATCAAAACACCTTGATAAGGGAGGCGCATGCAAGCAGATGAGGAAATGTACCTATATGGAAGAAGTAAAACCTGCAAAATGGGGAATGTAAAACAGGGAAAAAACGTACTACCCTCCCCTGTGCACAATAAAAAAAACACACAACCCTCCCCAAAGCGAAAAAAAAAAAGTTTGACAGCCCTTCCCTATTTTGGAGCACCCCCCCCACCTCAATACATTTCGAACTGTCCCTAATTCAATACAACACAATGATTTCATAAAAGTTGTCCTGGGCCTTAGCGTCCAAAAATCGTTACGTATTGGATACAAGCGTCTAAATTTGGTAGAGATGCTCTTTGGGATGTGTAAATTTATATTAGAAGGGGTGTGTAAGGTTTTGTATTTATTTTCTTAGTCATCCGTGTGTTCTTGAACGTAGCCCTGTTTCTTTGTGTTCTTGAACGTAGCCCTGTCTTTCATTTTTGTTCATTGATTTCACCTGTGTTAGTTACTCATCTGGTCTCATCAGCTCCTTATTTAGTTCAGTTCATTCTGTTTGCGCCTTGTGAGGTATTGTTATTTTTGACTCTACTAAGCCTTTTCCTAGTGTAACAGTGTTGCTTCCGTCCCTCTCCTCGCCCCTACCTGGGCTTGAACCAGGGACCCTCTGCACACATCGACAACAGTCACCCTCGAAGCACCGTTACCCGTCACTCCACAAAAGCCGCAGCCCTTGCAGAGCAAGGGAATCAACTACTTCAAGGTCTCAGAGCGAGTGACGTCACCGATTTGAAATGCTACTAGCGCGCACCGCTAACTAGCTAGCCATTTCACACCAGTTACACTAGCTCGTTTGTGTGAACCAGTTATAGCCTTCAGTCCTAGTTTTTGATTATCCTGCCTGTTTGCCTACCCGTGTATGACCATTGCCTGCCTGTGACCACGATTCCTGCCTTCTGTGAAGGCGAAATAAACACCTGCTGCGCTCTGCGCGTGAATCTACACCTTTTTCTCATTACAGGGTATTCAAAAATATATATTACGTATTTGTTAGTGGACCAATCTTCAATAATATACCATTATAATTCATTAGTAACCTGCCTAAAGTGGCAGAAATTACCTGGAAACACCAAAAATCAACCTGTAAACCACTCAGATTTTGGTGAACTACTACATTAATCACCTTAGAGATGTCTTTAAAGGGCAATGTTATTTCACATCTCAGTCATTTAGCAGACACTCTTTTCCAGAGTGACTTACAGTTAGTGAGTGCATACATTTTTTTTTCTACTTTTGCAATTATGCATTTAGGCTACCCGGGATTTTGCCCCAAATCCAATATTACTGTGAATCCAATATGGCAGCCATAATGATATGGCCGCCATTATGAAGCAGCAAGTTTCACCATGGTAAAACATGGCATGGAAATGCAAAAGTAGATCACACAAGATCTCACTTCTGGCCAAATACCTGTGATGGCCTTTGATTATTTTTTTTTTGCTCTTGCAAAGTTTGTTCAAAAGGCTTATGAAGAGCAATGTTCGTGGTTATGTTTGGTGGACTGCACATAAAGATCACCCTATGGCACATAATAGGTAAACCTTTTGGCACCCCTTCTAAGATTTTCTCATATCACCTGAGGAATGTTTGTTCCAAATTTCTTGCTTGTATCCGCCCGTACTAAAAACCAATATAAGAATCCTGGCCTTGCTGACATTTTTGCTGGAGATGGATTCAATCACATTAATGAGAGTTTTGTGGCTCTATCTACTGTAACTTACACTGCCAATTCAGACCAGCAAATACCATTTGTCATCACCATATTGCCTTCTTGTAATAGTTTCTCCCACTTGTATCCTCTTGAACAGCTACATTAGATACTGCTGTTTCGATCTCGCCTCAGTCCCCAAGAATAGTCTCAGTTTTCTAGAACAATGATTCCAAGCACATTGACTTTTAAAGGTAATTTACATGTACACTCTTAGAAAAAAGGCTTCCAAAAGGGTTCTTCGGCTGTCCCCATAGCAGAAACCTTTTTGGTTCCAGGTAGAACCCATTTGGGTTCCATGCAGAACCCTCTGTGGAAAGGGTTCTAAATGGAACCCAAGAAGGTTCTACCTGGAACAAAAAAGGGTTCTTCAAAGGGTTATTCTATGGGGACAGGTTCTAGATACAGTGGGGAAAAAAGTATTTAGTCAGCCACCAATTGTGCAAGTTCTCCCACTTAAAAAGATGAGAGAGGCCTGTAATTTTCATCATAGGTACACGTCAACTATGACAGACAAATTGAGAAAAAAAATCCAGAAAATCACATTGTAGGATTTTTAATGAATTTATTTGCAAATTATGGTGGAAAATAAGTATTTGGTCACCTACAAACAAGCAAGATTTCTGGCTCTCACAGACCTGTAACTTCTTCTTTAAGAGGCTCCTCTGTCCTCCACTCGTTACCTGTATTAATGGCACCTGTTTGAACTTGTTATCAGTATAAAATACACCTGTTGTCACGGTCGTCTATGTCGTCCAAGTATGACCAAGGCGCAACGTGTCCAAGAAACATGACTTTATTAATCAAAGTAACCAAATACAAAACAAAAGACGACTCAAATGAAGTCCACGGTACAACAGACCGAAAACAGAACAAAAACCCACAAAAACACAGTGCAACCACAACAGTTTAAATATGGCTCCCAATCAGAGATAACGAGCCGACAGCTGTCACTCGTTACCTCCGATTGGGAGTCACATGAATAATCAAGCACCACCACAACATAGAAATGAACACCTAGAAACCAACATAGAAATACACCCAAAAGAAAATGAACAACCCTGGCTCAATAATCAAAGTCCATGGAGCCAGAGTGTCACAGTACCCCCCCCTAAAGGTGCGAACTCCGGGCGCACCAGCATACAGTCTAGGGGAGGGTCTGGGTGGGCGTCTGTCCATGGTGGCGGCTCTGGCACTGGTCGTGGTCCCCACCCCACCATAGTCACTACCCGCTTACGTAGCCTCCTCCAAATGACCACCCCCCAACTAAACCCCACAGGATTAAGGGGCAGCACTGGACTAAGAGGCATCACCGGACTCAGGGGCAGCACCGGACTAAGGGGCAGCACCGGGCTAAGGGGCAGCACCGGGCTAAGGGGCAGCACCGGACTAAGGGGCAGCACCGGACTAAGGGGCAGCACCGGACTAAGGGGCAGCACCGGACTAAGGGGCAGCTCCGGACTGAATGGCGGATCCTGGCTGGTTGGCTCTGGCTGATCCTGGCTGGCTGGCGGATCCGGGCTGGACGGCTCTGGCGGATCCCGGCTGGACGGCTCTGGCGGATCCTTGCTGGACGGCTCTGGCGGATCCTGGCTGGACGGCTCTGGCGGATCCTGGCTGGACGGCTCTGGCGGATCCTGGCTGGACGGCTCTGGCGGATCCTGGCTAGACGGCTCTGGCGGATCCTGGCTAGACGGCTCTGGCGGATCCTGGCAGGACGGCTCTGGCGGATCCTGGCTGGACGGCTCTGGCGGATCCTGGCTGGACGGCTCTGGCGGATCCTGGCTGGACGGCTCATGGCTGGCTGACGGATCTGGCTGCTCATGGCTGGCTGACGGATCTGGCTGCTCGCGGCTGGCTGACGGATCTGGCTGCTCGTGGCTGGCTGACGGATCTGGCTGCTCATGGCTGGCTGACGGGTCTGGCTGCTCATGGCTGGCTGACGGATCTGGCTGCTCATGGCTGGCTGACGGATCTGGCTGCTCATGGCTGGCTGACGGGTCTGGCTGCTCATGGCTGGCTGACGGATCTGGCTGCTCATGGCTGGCTGACGGATCTGGCTGCTCATGGCTGGCTGACGGATCTGGCTGCTCATGGCTGGCTGACGGATCTGGCTGCTCATGGCTGGCTGATGGTGCTGGCTGGGCGGCTGGCGGTGGAGGCGGACCCCAGCCTCGGATTGCGGTCATCACCTCCAGCAGGGCGGCTCCCATCTGCAGGAGCTGCTCTTGCTGGCCCCGAACCTGGGCTTCCAGTCTAGTATGGGCTGCGTCGGCTCCTGCTGATTCCATAGCTGGTGTATGATTCTGTCTGGCGGAAGGCTCTGGCTGATCCTGTCTGGCGGAAGGCTCTGGCTGATCCTGTCTGGCGGAAGGCTCTGGCTGATCCTGTCTGGCGGAAGGCTCTGGCTGATCCTGTCTGGCGGAAGGCTCTGGCTGATCCTGTCTGGCGGAAGGCTCTGGCTGATCCTGTCTGGCGGAGAGCTCCTAGCGGCTCCGGTCTGGCGGGACGGCTCTGAAGGCTCATGGCAGACGGGCGGCTTTGCAGGCTCAGTACAGACGGGCAGTTCCTGCGGCGCTTGGCAGACGGACAGTTCAGACGGGCGTTGGGCAGACGGGCAGTTCAGGCGCCCGTTGGGCAGACGGGCAGTTCAGACGGCGTTGGGCAGACGGACAGTTCAGGCCCCGTTGGGCAGACAGGCAGTTCAGGCGCCGTTGGGCAGACGGGCAGTTCAAGCGCCCGTTGGGCAGACGGGCAGTTCAGGCGCCGTTGGGCAGACGGCAGACTCTGGCCGTCTGAGGCGCACCGTAGGCCTGGTGCGTGGTGCCGGAACTGGAGGTACCGGGCTGAGGACACGCATCTCAGGGCTAGTGCGGGGAGAAGGAACAGGCCGGACCGGGCTGGCGACGCGCACCGTAGGTTTGGTGCGAGTGGCAGGGACAGGCCGGGTCGGGCTGGCGACGCGCACCGTAGACTTGGTGCGGGTGGCAGGAACAGGCCGGGTCGGGCTGGCGACGCGCACCGTAGGTCTGGTGCGAGTGGCAGGAACAGGCCGGGCTGGGCTGGCGACGCACACCGTAGGTTCTGTGCGTGGAGCAGGAACAGGCCGGGCTGGGCTGGCGACGCACACCGTAGGTTCTGTGCGTGGAGCAGGAACAGGCCGGGCTGGGCTGGCGACGCACACCGTAGGTTCTGTGCGTGGAGCAGGAACAGGCCGGGCTGGGCTGGCGACGCACACCGTAGGTTCTGTGCGTGGAGCAGGAACAGGCCGGGCTGGGCTGGCGACGCACACCGTAGGTTCTGTGCGTGGAGCAGGAACAGGCCGGTCCGTACTGGGAACACACACCACTGGCTTTAACTGGGGATCAGGAACGGGCCGGACCGGACCGGTAACACACATCAGTCTCTCACGCCGTGCCGCAACAACTTCCCTTCCTCTACTCGCCAATGGCTCCCGTAATCCGATAGCCTTCTCTCCACGTCTCCCTGTGGCAGCCTCCTGCTGCCCAGCCGCCCAAGCCATGTGCCCCCCAAAAAATTTTTTTGGGGTTGCCTCTCGTCCTTCCGACGATGGCCCTGCTGATGCCGTTGCTCCTCTCCTGCCAGGTTCTCCCCCTTCATCGCCCTCCGGTACCGGACGGCCTCCTCCTGCGTAATATGTCCCCAGCCGAGGAGGACATCCACCAGCGTTCTCTCCATACCTGGCGCTTCCTCCCCAAGAAATTCTTGGGTAGTACTCTCGGGCTTCCAGCCTTGCCTCCGTGCTGCCTCCTCATATCGCGCCTCTCGGCTCTAGCTGCCTCCCGCTCTTCACGAGGACGGCGATATTCTCCCGGTTGATCCCAAGGCCCCTTACCATCCAGAATCTCCTCCCATGTCCATGAATCCTTTATGGGAGTCCATAAATCCTGTGTAGGTAGGTCCTGTTGCCGCTTGACACGCTGCTTGGTCTTTTTGTGGTGGGTTTTTCTGTCACGGTCGTCTATGTCGTCCAAGTATGACCAAGGCGCAACGTGTCCAAGAAACATGACTTTATTAATCAAAGTAACCAAATACAAAACAAAAGACGACTCAAATGAAGTCCACGGTACAACAGACCGAAAACGGAACAAAAACCCACAAAAACACAGTGCAACCACAACAGTTTAAATATGGCTCCCAATCAGAGATAACGAGCCGACAGCTGTCACTCGTTACCTCCGATTGGGAGTCACATGAATAATCAAGCACCACCACAACATAGAAATGAACACCTAGAAACCAACATAGAAATACACCCAAAAGAAAATGAACAACCCTGGCTCAATAATCAAAGTCCATGGAGCCAGAGTGTCACACCTGTCCACAACCTCAAACAGTCACACTCCAAACTCCACTATGGCCAAGACCAAAGAGCTGTCAAAGGACACCAGAAACAAAATTGTAGACCTGCACCAGGCTGGGAAGACTGAATCTGCAATAGGTAAGCAGCTTGGTTTGAAGAAATCAACTGTGGGAGCAATTATTAGGAAATGGAAGACATACAAGACCACTGATAATCTCCCTCGATCTGGGGCTCCACGCAAGATCTCACCCCGTGGGGGTCAAAATGATCACAAGAACGGTGAGCAAAAATCCCAGAACCACACGGGGGACCTAGTGAATGACCTGCAGAGAGCTGGGACCAAAGTAACAAAGCCTACCATCAGTAACACACTACGCCGCCAGGGACTCAAATCCTGCAGTGCCAGACGTGTCCCCCTGCTTAAGCCAGTCCATGTCCAGGCCCGTCTGAAGTTTGCTAGAGTGCATTTGGATGATCCAGAAGAGGATTGGGAGAATGTCATATGGTCAGATGAAACCAAAATATAACTTTTTGGTAAAAACTCAACTCGTCGTGTTTGGAGGACAACGGATGCTGAGTTGCATCCAATGAACACCATACCTACTGTGAAGCATGGGGGTGGAAACATCATGCTTTGGGGCTGTTTTTCTGTAAAGGGACCAGGACGACTGATCCGTGTATAGGAAAGAATGAATGGGGCCATGTATCGTGAGATTTTGAGTGAAAACCTCCTTCCATCAGCAAGGGCATTGAATATGAAATGTGGCTGGGTCTTTCAGCATGACAATGATCCCAAACACACCGCCCGGGCAACGAAGGAATGGCTTCATAAGAAGCATTTCAAGGTCCTGGAGTGGCCTAGCCAGTCTCCAGATCTCAACCCCATAGAAAATCTTTGGAGGGAGTTGAAAGTCCGTGTTGCCCAGCGACAGCCCCAAAACATCACTGCTCTAGAGGAGATCTGCATGGAGGAATGGGCCAAAATACCAGCAACAGTGTGTGAAAACCTTGTGAAGACTTACAGAAAACGTTTGACCTGTGTCATTGCCAACAAAGGGTATATAACAAAGTATTGAGAAACTTTTGTTATTGACCAAATACTTATTTTCCACCATAATTTGCAAATAAATTCATTAAAAATCCTACAATGTGATTTTCTGGATTTTTTTTCCTCATTTTGTCTGTCATAGTTGACGTGTACCTATGATGAAAATTACAGGCCTCTCTCATCTTTTTAAGTGGGAGAACTTGCACAATTGGTGGCTGACTAAATACTGTTTTTCCCCACTGTAGATAGGATATTTTTTTTTACTAAGAGTGTACTGTGAATGCAATCAGTGCCTTCAGAAAGTATTCATATTTTATCCTCACCCCTCTACACACAATACCCCATAATGACAAAGTGAAAACATGTTTTTGGACATTTTTGCAAATGTATTGAAAATGAAATACAGAAATATCTCATTTACACCCCTGAGTCAACACTTTGTAGAAGCACCTTTGGCAGCGATTACAGCTGTGAGTCTTTCTGGTAAGTCTTTAAGCGCTTTCCACACCTGGATTGTGCAACATTTGCACATTATTCTTTTCATAATTCTTCAAGCTTTGTCAAATTGGTTGTTGATCATTGTTAGACAACCATTTTCAGGTCTTGCCATATATTTTCAGGTAGATTTAAGTCAAAACTGTAACTCGGCCACTCAGGAACATTCACTGTCTTCTTCGTAAGCAACTCCAGTGTAGAGTTGGCCTTGTGTTTTAGGTTATTTTCCTGCTGAAAGGTGAATTCATCTCCCAGTGTCTGATGGAAAGCAGACTGAAACAGGGTTTCCTCCAGGATTTTGCCTGTGCTTAGCTCCATTCCATTTCTTTTTTATCCTGAAAAACTCCCCAGTCCTTAACGATTACAAGCATACCCATAACATGATGCAGCCACCACTATGCTTGAAAATATGGAGAGTGGTACTCAGTAATGTGTTGTATTGGATATGACACAAACATTACATTTTGTATTCAGGACAAAAAGTTAATTGCTTTGCCAAATTATTTGCAGTATTACTTTAGTGCCTTGTTGCATACAGGATGCAGGTTTTGGAATAGTTTTTATTCTGTACAGGCTTCCTTCTTTTCACTCTGTCAATTAGGTTAGTATTGTGGAGAAACTACAATGTTGTTGTTCCATCCTCAGTTTTCTCCTATCACAGCCATTAAACTCGTTAACTCTTTTAAAGTCACCATTGATTGGCCTCATGGTTAGGAAGGACGCCTGTATCTTTGTAGTGACTGGGTGTATTGATAGACCATCCAAAGCTTAATTAATAACTTCACCATACTCAAAGGGATATTTAATGTGTGCTTCTATTATTTTTTTAACTCATCTACTATAGGTGCCCTTCTTTGCGAGGCATTGGAAAACATCCCTGGTCTTTGTGGTTGAATCTGTGTTTGAAATTCACTGCTCGACTGAGGGACCTTACAGATAATTATATATGTGGGGTACAGAGATGAGGTTGTCATTCAAAACTCATGTTAAACACTATTATTGCACACAGTCCATGCAACTTATTATGTGACTTGTTAAACAATTTTTTTTACTCCCGAACTCATTTAGTCTTGCCATAACAAAGTGGTTGAATACTTATTGACTCAAGACATTTCAGCTTTTCATTTTTAATTAGTTAAAAAAACACACAAAAAAACATAATTACACTTTGACATTATGGGCCAGTGACCAAAAAATCTATTTTTAATCCATTTTAAATTCAGGCTGTAACACAACAAAATGTGGAGAAAGTCAAGGGGTGTGAATACTTTCTGAAGGCACTGTATCCCTTTAAGCTGCGACCCATATGGCCCATATTCCATGGCCTCAGGCCTTGGTTCAGAACATAGAGATCGTACAGTAACCCAATGATGATGAGGTGTTATACAACATCACGGGTTCAGTAGCAGCCATCCTTCCAGCTGCCATCTCTCAGGGCGCTTAGTGCAGCCAGGCTCTTTGGGGGGGTCAGTAGACTGCAAGAAAGTGAGAGGGGTTGAGAGAGAGAGAGTAATAGATAGAGAGATAGGGAGGGATATATATTTATATATATATAGAGAGAGAGAGAGATTCAGAGATACAGTCACTCAGGATGAAATGGGAGAGTTGAGACATAAAAATGACGTTTAGACCCATGAAAAGACAATCGTAACTATTGACATTAGCGTTTATGAGGTTATATTGCACTGCATATGAAGTTCTTATGTATGTACCCTTCCAATAAAGTGTAACAACAACATATTATAGAAATATTGCTTCTTATCATACTTTTATCTTTAACATTAGCCTCGATAAAGTACCCACATTCCTGAGGCTACAATAATCAACTACAGGTAATATTATATAATATCATAAATAACATACAGTAGATAATCTATAATCATATAATTTTTTATTGTACGATAATGTTAATTTGGCAAGTATAATAGACAGGCATGTATCCACCCTTAATCTGAATGACCCTATTTACCTGTGTGTCGACTGGGCGATCTTGCTGGGGCGGGGGGTGCCACCAGTCCCTATGAAGGAGGCGGGTCGTGGTAGAGCACTACGGGGGATGGAGGAGGGCTGGGGGACACCACTGGGGATGGTGCCTTTGAGGGGCTGGGGTGCACTGCTGGGGATGTTGTGAAGAATGACAGAGGTAGAGAGGGTGTTGGAGGAGGAGGAGGGACCCTGTTGGACCGTGGGGCTGACATAGGCTGTGGCCTTGACGGGGTGTCGGGGGGTCGTTTGGAAGTTTCCCACACTCTGGAACCGTTGGCTGAGATGGCCGGCGGAGGGAACTGAAGACGGGGGCAAAGGAAAGACGGGTTAGTCAGTCATCAAACTATTCTAACCCAAGAATGTGGGGTGCAATGAGCTTAAATTAAATAGACTTAAATAAACAGGTGATTCTGGCAAGCACAGTGTGCAGAATGTTCCTTCACTGTTAAGTCATTGTGTAAAGAATCAACATATATTATACATAACACGTATCAAAAATATAAAAACTCTATAAGAGAAGGTGGAAAACAATATATAAACATAAAGGGCAAAACAGTGTGCAGGATTCCTGTACTGATACAACTGACGGTAGACCAAGATGGGAGGGGTCTTACTGGAGGACTGAAGTCGGGCGAGCCCATTGGACGAGTCGAAGCTCTGGCTGTTCCGCATGGTTATTGGCAGGGAGGAGGGGCCAGACGATTGATTGACAGAAGACACCAGGCTTGGAACAACACTGGGATCGCAATGCATGCTGGGAGCTCGGATCAGGTTGGGCATGCTTCTCCGCAGCTTGTCTACGTAACGAGGGAAGTTAAAAATCCATTGCAATCAAACCGGGAAGACATGCATGAAACGTATTCCTCTTCCTTTAGGCCAATGGTGTTCAGTCCTGGTCCTGGAGATCAACAGTGTGTGCAGGCTTTTGTTGCAGCTCAGTACCAACACAATTCAACTACTCAAGGCCTGATGATCAGCTGATCAGTTGAATCAGATGTGTTAGCATTGGGCAGGAACAAAAGCCTGCACACCCTGTGGGTCTACCAGGATGGAACACCCCAGCTCTAGACTGACCTGTGCTGGACCTGTATCCATATGTGTCCACGATGAGGCTGGAGGGTCCGGAGAATTGCTGCTGGTACTGGGACAGCCCACTGGGGGAGTACTGAGGGGTGGAGGTGCTGCGTCTGCTGCACTCCCTGATACTGGAGATACTGGAGAAGGTGTGGGAGTGAGACAGGCTGCCCCACTGCATGGACCCGGTCCGGAGCAGCCGAGGCTGGGGCGGAGGGAGATGGTTGTAGCCCTCCTCATCCTCCTCTTCCTCCTCCAGGTCCATCTTGCTGCACCGGAGGGAGAAGCTGGAGCTGCGACGGCTGGCCGTGGCTGAAGTAGAGCTAGTGGCATACTCCTGACGCAGGCCTGGTGAAGGGAGACATACATGTATTCGTGGGTTGCATGTTTCATCACAATATTCTTTTGAACGTTAGTTTTGGACTGATGCCCGACTGAGCATTCTACTCGTCAATGAGCGTTGATGAAGATATCATAAAAAATGCATTATATAGGAGGCAAATAATAGGAGGCAAATAATTAGTAGGAAAACCTTTTGACAACATTTTGATGTCGCCAGATTGACTTTAGATGCAGTATAACGTTAGTTAGTTAGCTAAGATTGAGGGGAGGATACCAGGTTTTCGCTAGCTAACGTTAGCATCACTAGCTGTTTTTGACCAACTTTGCTAGCTAATGACAACATTGCTATCTGTCTTAAGTAAATTTGATGACATGATAATATTGGTAAAGTTGTTTCCTACTAAATATTTGACTACTTTAGCAATGTCATCGTATTTCCAGGCACTACAGTGTAATTTTTATTAAACGTCGTTAGCATCTGTCCAGAATGACAGGGCTTATCACGACTTTAGGGCACCACTATTGCGCCGCCGTTAGAGGGAGGTGCAGCCTATGATTAGGCATAAACACACCCAAAAACAACAGGATACACATGCACACACGGACGCACTGGCGCACGCAAGCACGCACGTACACACCCCATCTTGGCTGTCCATTGTGGATAGGGGGTAGTGGGAGGTTAGCGCTTTTGGTGCTGGTGCCACTTCATGTGGCTGTGGAGACCGATGCGGGAGCCATACACTCTGCTGCAGGTGGGACACGTACAGTATGCTGTGAGTCCAATGGCGTAATTACAGCTGCGCGTTGGTGTCTCTGGGTGAGTTTCTCGCTTCTCCTCTGTAAGTTGGTATCTTCGAGGTGCTGAACCCCTTTGGCACAGGAGGACTGTCAAATGGACCTGTTGAGTGCAAGAGTTTGTAGGCTTAAGGGGTTGATGTTGCAGCACTTCAGGATGTCCTTGCTGTGGTCTTTTAAGCGCTTTTTCTGACCATCAGCAGAGCGTTTGGCTGCACTTAGTTGGCCGTAGAGAACTCGGTGGAGGACGCGGTGCTCAGGCATGTGGATCACGTGGCAAAACAAATGGAAGAGTTGTTTAACCATGCTTGCCTCAAAGGTCGACTTGGTCGACTTGGTGTTGGCGAGGATATCATTGTGCGGTACTCTGTCCTTCCAGCTTAGCACTAAGATGCGTTGGAGGCCTCTGATGTGGAAGGCTTTCAAGATGTTTATGTGTCCCCTGTATGCGGACCAGGTCTCTGAACTGTAAAGCAGGGTGGAGACACAAACAGCATTGTATACTGCGACCTTGGTGTGGGTCTTGAGGTTACGATTATCGAAGACCCTGGCCCGGAGGCATCCAAAGGAAGCTGAGGATCTATAGACACGTGTGTGGATTTTGTTGTCTCAGTTGATCCGAGGGAGTTGTGTGACAGGGTTTTGATGGCACACGTACACGCACACAAGATAATGGTGTCTTAAAATAGTTTAGTATAGTAATAGAAGTTTGACCTTGGCCACTAAAACACAGCTTCATACATCAGTGTCATGCTGTTGAATGTAGGGAGAGGCCAACTTTCCAAATATAGTTTGACAATTATTTTCTTATCATGTTGGTTTAAATTTCACAGGCCTTGAGTTCAATAAACAGTGTGAGCAGATTTGTGACTCGTTTCGGGAAACAAGGCATATGTCACGCGTCACTAGGAGAGGCATTTGAACGTAAACATTTATTTTTATCAAAATGCATTTTTGGGCAGAAATGCATTTTGGAACATGTGAACTTTCATGTGCCTTAATAACAAACTTGTATGCCATCTGTAAATACGAATAAAATTGTTAAATTATGAGCCTAGTTGGTTTAGCAATGGAAAAAGAAAGGAACCTTCCCACTAGCCACGATTCGCTGAGATAATGGATGGGCCAGACATGCCGAGAGATGAGTTCGGATTGGTCTACCATGTAACACGCTTCTGTCTATAACATGAGCTGGTCAGTATGTGTAGTTAATCCTTTCTAACGCTGCTTTTTTAAAAGATATCACAAAGAACTGCAAAAGTGTTGCTAATACTCTCCACTTTCTGGAGGAGCGAGTTTTGAAATCAGTGGAATGCCCAGTGGAAGCATTGATAGCTAAGGTGCTTGATTGCAAATATGCGGAGGATTACATCTTAAACTAAGGGCAACCATGACATCCGTGACAGAGAGGGAGAAGTGTTCATCAATGTATACGGGTAAGAGAGTCTAGCTAGCTACATTTTCTGATATTATACGTTTTTAATTTAGTCAGAAAGTCATTTTCATTGCAAGTTAAAGCGTACTGTAAGCTAGCTAGCTAACATTAGCTGGCTGGCTGGCTCTCTAGCTAATGTTATGTGTATGATCTGTGTAGTAATATTATTTGTAACTCCGATCCATTTGCATTGCTAGTTATAGCCTAATGTTAGCTAGCTAGTTAACATTGAACCTAGTTGGTTAGCTTTAGCTACCTGTAGATTCATGCAGGATAGTAACAGGTAGCTTAGTGGTTAAGAGCGTTGTGCCAGTAACCGAAAGGTCGCTGGTTCTAATCCCTGAGCCGACTAGGTGAAAAATCTGTCGATGTGCCCTTGAGCAAGGCACTTAACCCTGATTGCTCCTGTAAATCGCTCTGTATAAGAGCGTCTGCTAAATGACTAAAATTTTAATGTAACATTATGAGTTGGGATTATGGTTAATTGTTTATCTAGCTACATGTCTAAACAAAATACTTCACTATGCAAGTAACCATTTCACTGTGCCGTTTACACATTCTGTATCCTGTGACGAATAAACTTTGATTTTATTTGATATAGTGTGTTTACCATACACTGTAATGTGAAGAACAACATGACCTGCACCAAAGTCAAATTAGGATAACGTTAGACCAACGAGACAGTGTCCAAATTCTAAAATTCTCTGGTAGAATGCCCTGATTTTTTCTCGTCACACTCACAACCTTAAGCTATTTTCTGTAATTGGCTCACCATTAACTTGTAAAAAATGATCTTGTTGTGAGTTATTTTCCTGTAATAATGATTACAAATTAGATAAAGGTAAGACGTTGTCAGCTACAGTGCATTCGGAAAGTAGTCAGACCCCTTGACTTTTTCCACAATTTGTTACGTTACAGCGTTATTCTAAAGTTGATTTAAAAAATAATAATCTCATCAATCTACACATAATACCCCATAATGACAAAGTGAAAACAGGTTTTTAGAAATGTTTGCAAATGTATTTAAAATAAAAAACAGAAATACCTTATTTACATAAGTATTCAGACCGTTTCCTATGAGACTCGAAATTGAGCTCAGGTGCATCCTGTTTCCATTGATCATCCTTGAGATGTTTCTACAACTTGATTGGAGTCTACCTGTGGTAAATTCAATTGATTGGACATGATTTGGAAAGGCACACACCTGTCTAGATAAGGTCCCACAGTTGACAGTGCATGTCAGAGCCAAAACCAAGCCATGAGGTCGAAGGAATTGCTGTAGAGCTCCGAGACTGGATTGTGTCGAGGCACAGATCTGGGGATGGATACCAAAAAATGTCTGCAGCATTGAAGGTCCCCAAGAACACAGTGGCCTCCATCATTCTTAAATGGAAGAAGTTTGGAAGCACCAAGACACTTCCTAGAGCTGGCCACCCGGCCAAACTGAGGAATCGGGGGAGAAGGGCCTTGTTCAGGGAGGTGACCAAGAACCTGATAGTCACTCTGAAAGAGCTCCAGAGTTCCTCTGTGGAGATGGGAGTACCTTCCAGAAGGACAACCATCTCTGCAGCACTCCACCAATCAGGCCTTTATGGTAGAGTGGCCAGACGGAAGCCACTCCTCAGTAAAAGGCACATGACAGCCCACTTGGAGTTTATCAAAAGGCACCTAAAGGACTCTCAGACTATGAGAAACAAGATTCTTTGGTCTGATGAAACCAAGATTGAATGCCAAGCGTCACGTCTGGAGGAAACCTGACACCATCCCTACGGTGAAGCATGATGGTGGCAGCATCATGCTGTGGGGATGTTTTTCAACGGCAGGGACTGGGAGACTAGTCAGGATCGACAGAAAGATGAACGGAGTAAAGTACAGAGAGATCCTTGATGAAAACCTGCACCAGAGCGCTCAGGACCTCAGACTGAGGCGAAGGTTTACCTTCCAACAGGACAACAACCCTAAGCACACAGCCAAGACAACGCAGGAGTGGCTTTGGGACAAGTCTCTGAATGTCCTTGAGTGGCCCAGCCAGGGCCCGGACTTGAATGCGATCGAACATCTCTGGAGAGACCTGAAAATAGCTGTGCAGTGACGCTCCCCAATCCAACCTGACAGAGCTTGACAGGATCTGCAGAGAAAAATGGGAGAAACTCCCCAGATACAGGTGTGCCAAGCTTGTAGCGTCATACCCAAGAAGACTCGAGGCTGTAATCGCTGCCAAAGGTGCTTCAACAGAGTACTGAGTAAAGGGTCTGAATACTTATGTAAATGTGATATCAGTTTTTTATTTTTAATACATTTGCAAAACTTTATAGAAACCTGTTTTTTCTTTGTCATTATGGGGTACTGTGTGTAGATTGATGAGGGGGGAAAAAACTATTAAATACATTTTAGAATAATGTAACGTAACAAAATGTGGAAAAGTCGAGGGGTCTGAATACTTTCCGAATGCACTGTTTATGATATGGTTATTATTGGAACTGGCTAGCCAGCTAACTTAACGTTAGCTAGCTAACAAGCTAGAAACTAACCAAAACATTGTTTAGAAAGTTGCTTTTAGTTGCATGGTTTGCATGGGTTTATTGTTGTTAAAATACACCAGTTATGCTATTTTGGACCACCAGGCTGCTGATGTCATGCAGCCTGTCGTTTTTGTGTTTATACTTTTTCATAACGACAACGACAAATTTGATGTCGGACGACAATAGAATGTTCATGATGTCACTGCGACAACTGTATACAAACATACACTACCATACTCACTCTGTTTAGCACATGGCCTCATGTGAATCCTTAAAGAGATGGGTGGGGCTAAGGCTTAAGAGGGTGTGAACAATGCTGAATGGGTGTAGACAAAGAAGAGCTCTCCAATAGGTGTACCAAAACATTCAAGGGCCATTTCTTCAAATGTGGGGTTACAAGTTTATCAACTTTCAAAGCAGAATTACTTTCCCATTGTTCCTCAACTGTAGTGTATGATATACTTTTTTCTACTTTTATCCAATGTAAAAAACATAATTTCAAATGTTGCTACATAAGACCGAATCGAGCCGGTCGGTCACATTTATGCTTCATGGTTGAACAAAATATATTGTTAGCATTACAGCTACATATGTTCCTTCCACATCATCTAGCGTGTTCATAAGGTGTATCCAATACAAAGTGTTATTGAGTTTATTGTTCATTTCTACATGTACAATTTCCAACTGATGAAGATATTTATCATAACAAAAACAGTAGAGCGTACTCTACTCACTCTCCTCCTGCAGTCGAGCCATGACCTGTACGTCCGTCATGTCCTGTAGTTTATAGCCCATAGATATAGTGCCATCCTCCAGCTCTGAGGTGCCCACCTCACTGTCCATGGAAGACTGGGGGCTGACCGCAGCATGCTGCCGACTCACACCTGCAACTACAGAGGACACAGTAATGTATGCTAATGTACGCTAATGAATAATAATAATTTTACATTTACATTTAAGTCATTTAGCAGACGCTCTTATCCAGAGCGACTTACAGTTAGTGAGTGCATACATTTTTCATACTGGCCCCCCGTGGGAAACGAACCCACAACCCTGGCGTTGCAAGCGCCATGCTCTACCAACTGAGCTACACGGGGAAAAAAAATTATTTTCTATTTTCATTCAAATGAGATTCTCAAAGACGCTTTAAAAAACAAACAATCAAAACCGATATAGGGTTCTGGAAGTTGGACGATGGTCTTCCACAGCTTCAGATAATAATGAGACGGTAATGTATGGTACAGTAATGTGTTGTTAAAGCTAATCTATGAATTCACTGCAGCTCCGTTACTGTTTCTGTAGTGTACTGAACACAATAGTTCAGTGGAAGTAAAATATGAGGTAAATACAAATGTTTTGGGAATAGTGTGATATATTTCAGTTGATGATATTGCTGTGGAGTGAGCATGCTGCAGTACTGTTGGTGAATGAACATATTTCAGTGTGAGTTATTACTTGCAAGGACAACATGATCACTCATGGAATTATGGGTCTTCACGTCTTTTAACTCAGCAATAGTACATCATGCTTCATAACAGTGATGAGTCTTACTGTGGTAAGCCGAGTTAAGGCTGCAGGAGCCCCTCCCTGGGAGAGTCTGTTGCTGGCGCAGAGGGTGGCTGGATGCAGAGAATGGAGCTGGAAAAAAGAAAGAGAGGAAATGGGTTCAAAATAGAGAGGGAGAGCCATAGAAAGCCTTCACACTATCCCAAATCAACCCCTAGCCCATACTCCTTAGGCACTTGTACAGATTTGAAAGAAATATATAATTGAAATAATGCAAAAAAAAAGTCTACCTAGCGAGCATCAAAGGTCAAGATGGAACTATTACCATTTTGCTGTCAGCAATCTAACCCTTTCAAAAATACGGTGCCTTCAGAAAGTATTCTCACCCCTTGACTTTTTCCACATTTTGTTGTGTTACAGCCTGAATTCAACATGTATTAAATTGAAATTTTGTGTAACTGATCTACACACAATATCCCATAATGTCAAAGTGTTTACAAATTAATAAAAAATGAAAAGCTGAAATGGTTTGAGTCAATAAGTATTCAACCCCTTTGTTATGGCAAGTCTAAATAATTTCAGCAGTAAAAATGTGCTTAACAAGTCACATAATAAGTTGCATGGACACACTGTGCAATAACAGTGTTTAACATGATTTTTAAATGACTACCCCCATCTCTGTACCCCACACATACAATTATCTGTAAGGTCCCTCAGTTGAGCAGTGAATTTAAAGCACAGATTCAACCACAAAGACCATGGAGGATTTCCAATGGTTCACAAAGGGCACGTACTGGTAGATGGGTAAAACAAAACAAAAACTGACATTGAATATCCCATTGAGCATGGAGCAGTTATTAATTACACTTTGAGTTGTGTATCAATACACCCAGTCACTACAAAGATACAGGCACCCTTCCTAACTCAGTTGCCAGAGAAGAAGGAAACCGCTCAGGGATTTCACCATGAGGCCAATGGTGATTTAAAACAGTTACAGAGTTTAATGACTGTGATAGGAGATAACTGAGGATGGATCAACAACATTGTAGTTACTCCACAATACTAACATAAATGACAGAGTGAAAAGAAGGAAGCCTGTACAGAATAAAAATAATACTGCAAAAAAAAATGGTATTGAATGTTCCTGAGTGGCCTAGTTACAGTTTTGACTTAAATCGGCTTGAAAATCAATGGCAAGACTTGAAAGAGGCTGTCTAGCAATGATCAACAACCAACTTGACAGATATGAATAATTGTTTTAATATTAATGGGCAAATATTGTACAATCCAGGTGTGCAAGGCTCTTACGACTTACCCAGAAAGACTCACAGCTGTAATCGCTGCCAAAGGTAATTCTAACTTGTATTGACTCACAGGGTTGAATACTTATCTAATCAAGCTATATTAGTGTTTAATTTTCCATTAATAAAAAATAAATGTTAGAATTTTTCTTCCACTTCCAAAATGACAATTACATCCACTTTTATCCCATTCTGTAACACAACAAAATGTGGAAAAAGTCAAGTGGTGTGAATACTTTCTGAAGTTACTGTACATGAAGTGCCTAAGGGTAGGGGCAAGGGGTCGAATTGGAATTGGCACCTAGAGTGACTGATATCCTAGAATAGACCATCAACACTCTATAACGATAAAACCTCCATTGTGGATTCCAAATCAGCACAACTAAAACCAATTGCATGCGATGTACATCATATTCCTGTACCCTTTTATATTGATTTATATATGGAGGCGTCTTGAGCCAATGAACGTTCATAAGACTGGCTGCCTGGCTGGTGCCACAGATAGACACCATCAAGGCTCTAGATAAAATATTCTGACGCAGCCTACTACGTTGAGATAAAGTAAGATACATTCTGGATTCCTATTGGGAGATGAAGATATTTACAGTCTTGTTTTGCTTGAGCTCGTCCATCTTTTTTTACGAACCCATAAGCTCCTCATTACACTCTTGTGTTCTCATTCTGTGAGCCTAGATGCATTTCTTCAAGCCAGGGATCATAATTTATAAGTCATAAGTTTAATGTGCTTGAAATTATGTTATGATAATTTCCAGACTTGTAAGATGAAATATGTATGATTAATCAAATCATACAAATCCAATTGTATTGGTAAGATTTAGCAGATGTTATTGCGGGTGTAGCGAAATGCTTGTGTTCCTAGCTCAAACAGTGCAGTAGTATCTAACAATTCACAAAAATGCACTCAAATCTAAAAGTAAAAGAATGGAATTAAGAAATATATAAATATTAGGCCGAGCAATGTCGGAGTGGCATTGACTAAAATACAGTAGAATAGAATATAGTACATACATATGAAATGAGTAAAGGAGTATGTAAACATTATTAAAGTGACTAGTGTTCCATTCTTAACGTGACCAGTAATTCCATGTCTATGAACATACGGCAGCAGCCTCTAAGGTGCAGGGTTGAGTAACCGGGTGGTAGTGATGGCTATTTAACAGTCGGATGGCCTTGAGATAGAAGCTGTTTTTCAGTCTCTCGGTCCCAGCTTTGATGCACCTGTACTGACCTCGCCTTCTGGATGGTAGCGGGGTGAACAGGCCGTGGCTCGGGTGGTTGATGTCCTTGATGATCTTTTTGGCCTTCCTGTGACATCAGGTGCTGTAGGTGGCCTGGAGGACAGGCAGCGTGCCCCCGGTGATGCATTGGGCAGACCGCACCACCCTCTGGAGAGCCCTGCGGTTGTGGGCGGTGCAGTTGCCGTACCAGGCGGTGATACAGCCCGACAGGATGCTCTCAATTGTGCATCTGTAAAAGTTTGTGAGGGTCTTAGGGGCCAAGCCAAATTTCTTCAGCCTCCTGAGGTTGAAGAGGCGCCGTTTCGCCTTCTTCACCACACTGTCTGTGTGGGTGGACCATTTCAGATTGTCAGTGATGTGTACGCTGAGGAACTTGAAGCTTTTCACCTTCTCCACTGCGGTCCCATCGATGTGGATAGGGGCGTGCTCCTTCTGCTGTTTCCTGAAGTCCACGATCAGCTCCTTCATTATTTTCCTGGCACCACTCCTCCAGGGCCCTCACCTCCTCCCTGTAGGATGTCTCATCATTGTTGGTAATCAGGCCTACCACTGTTGTCGTCTGCAAACTTGATGATTGAGTTGGAGGTGTGAATGGCCACGCAGTCATGGGTGAACAGGGAGTACAGGAGGGGGCTGAGCACACACCTTTGTGGGGCCCCTGTGTTGAGGATCAGCGAAGTGGAGGTGTTGTTTCCTACCTTCACCACCTGGGGGCGGCCCATCAGGAAGTCCAGGACCCAGTTGCACAGGGCGGGGTTCAGACCCAGGGCCCTGAGCTTACTGATGAGCTTGGAGGGTACTATGGTGTTGAATGCTGAGCTATAGTCAATGAACAGCATTGTTACATAGGTATTCCTCTTGTCCAGATGGGATAAGGTAGTGTGCAGTGCAATGGCGATTGAATCGTCTGTGGATCTATTGGGGCATTATGCAAATTTGTGGGACTAGGTTGTCAGGTAAGGTAGAGGTGATATGATCCTTAACTAGCGTCTCAAACACTTCATGATGACAGAAGTGAGTGCTACGGGGCGATAGTCATTTATTTCAGTTACGTTTGCTTTCTTGGGTACAGGAACAATGGGGGACATCTTGAAGCAAGTGGGGACAGCAGACTGGGATAGGGAGAGATTTAATATGTCCGTAAACACTCCAGCCAGCTGGTCTGCGCATGCTCTGAGGATGCGGCTAGGGATGCCAGCTAGGCCTTGCGATGGTTAACACGCTTAAATGTCTTACTCATGTCGGCCACAGAGAACGAGAGCCCACAGTCCTTGGGAGCGGGCCGCGTCAATGGCACTGTGTTATCCTCAAAGCGGACGAAGGTGTTTAGCTTGTCCAGGAGCAAAACGTTTGTGTCCGCGACGTGGCTGGTTTTCCCTTTGTAATCCGTGATTGTCTGTAGACCCTGCCACATATGTCTCATGTCTGAGCTGTTGAATTGCGACTCCACTTTGTCTCTGTACTGACGTTTTGCCTGTTTGATTGCCTTACGGAGGGAATAACTACACTGTTTATATTCAACCATATTCCCAGTCACCTTGCCATGGTTAAATGCGGTGGTTCGCGCTTTCAGTTTTGCGCGAATGCTGCCATCTATCCGCGGTTTCTGGTTTGGGTAGGTTTTAATAATCACAGTGGGAACAACATTCCCTATACACTTCCTGATGAACTCAGTCACTGTGACCGTATAAACGTCAATGTTATTCTCAGAGGCTACCCAGAATACATCCCAGTCCACGTGATCAAAACAATCTTGAAGCATGGATTCTGATTGGTTAGACCAGCGTTGAATAGACCTTAGCACAGGTCATTCCTGTCCAGCGCAAGTTTTACAGTCAATGTGTTGATAGAACTTCGGTAGCGTTTTCCTCCAATTTGCTTTGTTAAAATCCCCAGCTACAATAAATGCGGCCTTAGGATATGTGGTTTCCAGTTTGCACAAAGTCCAGTGTAGTTCCTTGAGGACCGTCATGGTATCGGCTTGAGGGGGAATATACACGGCTGAGACTATAACCGAAGCTAGTTCTCTTGGGAGGTAATACAGTCGGCATTTGATTGTGAGGTATTCTAGGTCGGGTGAACAAAAGGAATTTAGTTTCTGTACGTTATCACAATCACACCATGAGTAGTTAATCATTAAACATACACCACCGCCTTTCTTCTTCCCGGAGAGTTCTTTATTACTGAGAACCCAGCTGGCTGTATGAAAGGGAACAGTATATCAGGAGAGAGCCATGATTCCGTGAAACAGAGTATGTTACAGTCCCTGATGTCTCTCTGGAAGGAGATCCCCGCCCTGAGCTCGTCTTATTTATTGTCCAGAGACTGAACATTAGCGAGTAATATACTCGGAAGTGGTGGATGGTGAGCACGCCTCCTGAGTCGGACTAGAAGTCCACTCCGAATACCTCTTCTCTACCGGCGGCGTCTTGGTTCAGCCTCCAATTCCAATTCGGGAAAGTCATATTCCTGGTGAGTTCCCGCTGCTCTGATATCCAAAAGTTCTCACTGTTAGTCAGCACCTCTACACTAAGTAATTTTCTCTGGGTGTGTGCCAGCTTATGCTTTTTATAGCAGGGTGTTTGAGTAGGCTTAACTAGCTAGCTGCATTTGCTAGCTAAGTAAGTGAAACTGAGAGTGAAAAAAATTGTGAAATCTCTTTATCTCTCTCTCTCTTGCTTCTCCTTCATTTTGGAAGAAATTAATTTGTTCAAAACTGTTCAACTATTGTCTTTCTCTTTGAGTTAACTACTCACCACATTGTATGCACTGCAGTGCTAGCTAGCTGTAGCTTTCAGTACTAGATTCATTATCTGATCCTTTGATTGGGTGGACAACATGTCAGTTCACGCTGCAAGAGCTCTGATAGGTTGGTGGACGTCCTCAGGAACCATGAGCCTCCTAAGTTTTGTATTGAAGTCAATGTACCCAGAGGAGGACGGAAGCTAGCTGTCCTCCGGCTACACCATGGTTCTGCCCTACAGAGTGCTGTTGAGGCTACTGTAGACCTTCATTGCAAATAAAGTGTGTTTAAATCAATTATTTGGTAACATGTGAATATATTTAGTATAGTTGTATCTAAAAAGGATAACTTTTAAAAAGTTGTACACATTTTTTATTTTTACTGAGGAGGATGGTCCTCCCCTTCCTCCTCTGAGGAGCCTCCACTGACATAAGATCACCAAAGATCAAAATTAGGGTTTTCTGAGGTGATTTTCTCTCTACAACTTTCACTCTAAAATGTGAAGTTAGCTGACTTGCTCTCAATGCAGTTCTATAAAGCTGGAGGATAAAATGTCTTCCTTTAGTCTCTAATGCTTAGTACTGCATTATCTTACCTAAAATACAAGCCTGGCATTTTCAAACGTGCAAGAAATGCTAAAATAAACACAATTTGCTCTTGTCTAATGATGATAAAGTGTTAGTTGTCTCATGTTACTTTGTACAGAAAATTCATCTCAGAAATCGGATACACTGCATGATGGCTGGTTTTAAGGTCATTGGAAGCCATAAACAAGTTGGTGAGTGAGTGAGTGAATAATGCACGAGCGAGTGACTTACTGTAAGGTGTGAGTAAGGGAATAAGAACTATATGAGATAAAATACACGTTTATGGACAAATGATCAATCAATAAAATGTTCACCACTCTGTCTATGCTGGTTGGATAGTGGCGAGAAAAGTAAGTGTGTCAGTTCCAGTTGTAGGCTTTTATAGTGCTGGCCATGCAGTGCAGGATATGTTACCTGTGGACTCTGTGGTTAGTGCAGCAGGTTTAGTGTAAGGCAGGATGGGGAAGCTGAGGGGAGATATCCCCTCTGTGATGGAGCTGTAAGGACGGACAGAGGAGACCAGACCCGAGCTGCTGATGCTTCTCCTCCACTTGGCTGGGGAGAAGAGCATGAGGAAGGGGAGGTTAGATTGAAATACTCAGACTGACAAATAAGCACACACACACACAGATATACTCTGAGCACATTTCCAATTGACTCACAACAAACAAATTCACAAAGTCACTTGTTCACTGCACCAAATCACCCTTTTCAAGTATTCTGCAAAATGCAATATTCACAATACTTTTGACATGTTTTAATTTGATAGTGTCTAGTTTTTTATGGCCTAGTTTGATAACTACTGAACACTGTAAAATTATAGATTTTTACATCATAAATGTATCAATTGACATCAATTTATGTTGGACGGTCAAATCATACAGTGAGGGAAAAAAGTATTTGATCCCCTGCTAATTTTGTACGCTTGCCCACTGACAAAGAAATGATCAGTCTATAATTTTAATGGTAGGTTTATTTGAACAGTGAAAGACAGAATAACAACAACAAAATCCAGAAAAACGCATGTAAACATTTTTATACATTGATTTGCATTTTAATGAGGGAAATAAGTATTTGACCCCCTCTCAATCAGAAAGATTTCTGGCTCCCAGGTGTCTTTTATACAGGTAACGAGCTGAGATTAGGAGCACACTCTTAAAGGGAGTGCTCCTAATCTCAGTTTGTTACCTGTATAAAAGACACCTGTCCACAGAAGCAATTAATCAATCAGATTCCAAACTCTCCACCATGGCCAAGACCAAAGAGCTCTCCAAGGATGTCAGGGACAAGATTGTAGACCTACATAAGGCTGGAATGGGCTACAAGACCATCGCCAAGCAGCTTGGTGAGAAGGTGACAACAGTTGGTGTGATTATTCGCAAATCAAATCAAATCAAATGTTATTGGCCACATGCGCCGAATACAACAGGTGCAGACATTACAGTGAAATGCTTACTTACAGCCCTTAACCAACAGTGGATTTATTTTTAATAAAAAAGTAAAATAAAACAACAAAAAAAGTGTTGAGAAAAAAAGAGCAGAAGTAAAATAAAATAACAGTAGGGAGGCTATATATACAGGGGGGTACCGGTGCAGAGTCAATGTGCGGGGGCACCGGCTAGTTGAGGTAGTTGAAGTAATATGTACATGTGGGTAGAGTTAAAGTGACTATGCATAAATAATTAACAGAGTAGCAGCAGCGTAAAAAGATGGGGTGGGGGGGCAGTGCAAATAGTCCGGGTAGCCATGATTAGCTGTTCAGGAGTTTTATGGCTTGGGGGTAGAAGCTGTTGAGAAGTCTTTTGGACCTAGACTTGGCACTCCGGTACCGCTTGCAGTGCGGTAGCAGAGAGAACAGTCTATGACTAGGGTGGCTGGAGTCTTTGACAATTTTGAGGGCCTTCCTCTGACACCACCTGGTATAGAGGACCTGGATGGCAGGAAGCTTGGCCCCAGTGATGTACTGGGCCGTACGCACTACCCTCTGTAGTGCCTTGTGGTCGGAGGCCAAGCAGTTGCCATACCAGGCGGTGATGCAACCAGTCAGGATGCTCTCGATGGTGCAGCTGTAGAATTTTTTGAGGATCTGAGGACCCATGCCGAATCTCCTGAGGGGGAATAGGCTTTGTCGTGCCCTCTTCACGACTGTCTTGGTGTGTTTGGACCATGATAGTTCGTTGGTGATGTGGACACCAAGGAACTTGAAGCTCTCAACCTGTTCCACTTTGACAGCTCTTTGGTCTTGGCCATAGTGGAGTTTGGAGTGTGACTGTTTGAGGTTGTGGACAGGTGTCTTTTATACTGATAACATATTCAAACAGGTGCCATTAATACAGGTAACGAGTGGAGGACAGAGGAGCCTCTTAAAGAAGAAGTTACAGGTCTGTGAGAGCCAGAAATCTTGCTTGTTTGTAGGTGACCAAATACTTATTTTCCACCATAATTTGCAAATAAATTCATTAAAAATCCTACAATGTGATTTTCTGGATTTTTTCTCTCAATTTGTCTGTCATAGTTGACGTGTACCTATGATGAAAATTACAGGCCTCTCTCATCTTTTTAAGTGGGAGAACTTGCACAATTGGTGGCTGACTAAATACTTTTTTCCCCACTGTATATATATATATATATATATATATATATATATATATATATATATATGGAAGAAACACAAAATAACTGTCAATCTCCCTCGGCCTGGGGCTCCATGCAAGATCTCACCTCGTGGAGTTGCAATCATCATGAGAACGGTGAGGAATCAGCCCAGAACTACACGGGAGGATCTTTTTAATGATCTCAAGGCAGCTGGGAACGTAGTCACCAAGAAAACAATTGGTAACACACTACGCCGTGAAGGACTGAAATCCTGCAGCGCCCGCAAGGTCCCCCTGTTCAATAAAGCACATATACAGGCCCATCTGAAGTTTGCCAATGAACGTCTGAATGATTCAGAGGAGAACTGGGTGAAAGTGTTGTGGTCAGATGAGACCAAAATCGAGCTCTTTGGCATCAACTCAACTCGCCGTGTTTGGAGGAGGAATGCTGCCTATGACCCCAAGAACACCATCCCCACCGTCAAACATGGAGGTGGAAACATTATGCTTTGGGGGTGTTTTTCTGCTAAGGGGACAGGACAACTTCACCGCATCAAAGGGACGATGGACGGGGCCATGTACCGTCAAATCTTGGGTGAGAACCTCCTTCCCTCAGCCAGGACATTGAAAATGGGTCGTGGATGGGTATTCCAGCATGACAATGACCCAAAACACACGGCCAAGGCAACAAAGGAGTGGCTCAAGAAGAAGGACATTAAGGTCCTGGAGTGGCCTAGCCAGTCTCCAGAACTTAATCCCATAGAAAATCTGTGGAGGGAGCTGAAGGTTCGAGTTGCCAAATGTCAGCCTCGAAACCTTAGTGACTTGGAGAAGATCTGCAAAGACGAGTGGGACAAAATCCCTCCTGAGATGTGTGCAAACCTGGTGGCCAACTACAAGAAACGTCTGACCTCTGTGATTGCCAACAAGGGTTTTGCCACCAAGTACTAAGTCATGTTTTGCAGAGGGGTCAAATACTTATTTCCCTAATTAAAATGCAAATCAATTTATTACTTTTTTGACATGCGTTTTTCTTGATTTTTATTGTTGGTTGTCTGTCTCTCACTGTTCAAATAAACCTACCATTAAAATGATAGACGGATCATGTCATTGGGCAAACGTACAAAATCAGCAGGGGAACTCTAAGACTGACATATTTAATAAAACAATAAAAATAATCTAGTTATAGCCAAATACTGTATGGAAAATGATATTTGCCATCTAATATTCCACTTCACTTTCAAAAATAATATATAGCATTTTTTACTATTGGATTAAATGTTATTTAAGTAAACGGTCAGCTTATCATTATCTGATGTATTGGTGGCTAAACAAAATGTTGTCATGGTACTGTATTTTACAGAAAAGTGTTGTTCAAATCAAAGATGATGAACATAAATGCAAGACAGGGGTCATTAAAAGTGTTATTGGTTTTGTGTTTTGTACAAAGAGATTTGAAAATATAACACAATACATCTGAATATTGTGCCAAAGATATTGAAAAACACTGTAATATTTCAGATTGTAAAAACTATTGTGTAAAACCTTTGCAGCTTCAGCTTGTTGGTTCATGGATATTTAGGGGGAATAATTAGGGATTAAACCATGTAAAATCCACTCCCAAAAAATGAAATGTGCTCCCTTCAACATCCCTAGTGTACTGGCTGGAACACACAGTGCATAGTGATTACCAGATATGAACATGTGTGGAGGCTGTGTGTGCATTTACAGCAAACTGAGTTTATTCCCAGCTGCGTTTGAAATGACACCATATTCCCTATATAGCACACAGAATGAAGTACACTGTATAGGGAATAGGGTGCCATTTCCTACGCAACCCCAGTTATTGGTAGGCAGCAAGGCACATGACAGAGAGAGAGATCAGTGCTTTAGTATTTAGCGTACTTCACACACAATTAGCCTTACCACTGCTGGGTAAAATTAGCAATTAGCATTTGTCTTCCTGGGGTCCAAACCAGATTAAGGCAATTACATCACAATTTTTTTTATAAAACAGTACATCACACAACATATTTTTACACCACGACCCTACAACTACATATCTACAATTCAAAATGTATTATACCACAATACAACAATGTTCCAACATTACAATGTACGTGTGTGTACAGTGCGTGTCATGACTTCCTCCGAAGCTGCCTCCCCTCCTTGTCCGGGCAGGCTTCGGCGTTCGTCGTCACAGGCCTACTAGCCACTGCCGCTCCATATCTCATCATTCCATTTGTCTTGTCTTGTCAATTACACACACCTGGTTCATATCCCCTCATTAGTACATGTATAAGTGTTCCCTCTGCCCCCCTTGTCCTTTTGGGAGATTGTTTATTGTGAGTTGAGTGTAGCTCGGTTGAGCTACCTGTACCTTGTATTTCCGGGGATATTGTTTCCCCGTGTGCCTGTATTTTGTTGACGCTATCCAGCGGAACTGTGTCCTACGGAATAAACTCTGTATTCGGTGATTTACCCTCCTGCGCCTGACTCCTTCAAATCACATTCTCACAGTGCGTGGTGTGTTAGTGTGTGTTGCGAATGTGTGTGTGTGTCTCTTCACGATCCGCGTTGTTCCATAAGGTGTCGTTTTATTCGTTTTTTTAATCTGATTTAACTGCTCGCTTGAGTTAATTGATGTGGAATAGAGTTCCATGTAGTCATGGCTCGATGTAGTACTGTGCGTTTCCCAGAGTCTGTTCTGAACTTGGGGACTGTGAAGAGACCCCTGGTGGCATATCTTGTGGGGTATGCATGGGTGTCTGAGCTGTGTGCTAGTTGTCTGAACAGACAGCTCCTTGCTTTCAACATGTCAATACCTTTCACAAAGACAAGTAGTGATGCAATCAATCTCTCCTCTACTTTGAGCCAGGAGAGATTGACATGCATGTTATTGATGTTAGGTGTTCGTGTACACTTAAGGGCCAGCCGTGGTGCTCTGTTCTGGGCCACCTGTAATTTGCCTATGTCACTCTTTGTGGCACCATATGACTGGGCAGTAGTCCAGGTGAGATAAAACTAGGGCCTGTAAGACTTGTTTTGTTGATAGCGATGTCAATAAAGCAGAGTAACACTTTATTATGGACAGACCTCTCTGCCATTTTAGCTACCGTTGCATCAATATGTTTTGACCATGACAGTTTACAATCCAGGGTTACACCAAGCAGTTTAGTCTCCTCAACTTGCTCAATTTCCACATTATTAATTAAAATATGTATTTGAGGTTTACTGTTTAGTGAATGATTTGTCCCAAATACAATGTTTTTAGTTATTTAAATATTTAGGAAAAGTGTATTACTTGCCACCCATTGTAAAACTGACTGCAGCTCATTGTTAAGTGATGCAGTGATTTCACTTGCTGTGGTAGCTGACGTGTATAATGTTGAGTCATCATACATGGACAAAAAGGCTTTACTCAGTGCCAGTGGCAGGTCATTAGTGAAAATATAAAAAAGTAAGGGGCCTAGACAGCTGACCTGGGGTATGCCCTACCTGGTCTATGTTGGGGAGGCTTCAATTAAAGAACACCCTCTGTGTTCAGTTAGACAGGTTACTCTCAATCCATAATATAGCAGAGGATATAAAGCCATTCCATAGGTTTTTTTCAGCAGCAGACTATCGACAATGTCAAAAGTTGAACTTAAGTCTAACAACTCACAGCTACCTAGATAAACAACAGTTAACTGAGACCAGAGGAACAAAGCTGTATTCATGACATAGGGAGGGAGAGCCAACCTTTCCTGAATCCATCCTTTGAAAGCAGAGAGAAGGACTCTGAACATATACACACACCCCTTTGGAGACAAACTTCATCCATTATTCAACTGCAGAGGTGACTAGACAGGGCCACACCAAATAACTGATACTGAATTTATTGATCCCAACCAATCTTCAGAATAACAAGATTAAACTACACACACTGATATGTAGCAAAGCACACATGCACATATCAAATCAAATTTTATTGGCCACATGCGCCGAATACAACAGGTGTAGACATTACAGGGTAAGCAGGGAAATGCTTACTTGCAGCCCTTAACCAACAATGCATTTATTTTGTAATAAAAAAAAGTCAAATAAAACAACAACAAAAAAGTGTTGAGAAAAAAAGAGCAGAAGTAAAGTAAAATAACAGTAGGGAGGCTATATATACAGGAGGGTACCGGTGCAGAGTCAATGTGTTGAGGATCAATGTGGCAGATGTGTTGTTACCTACCCTTACCACCTGGGAGCGGCCCGTCAGGAAGTCCAGGATCCAGTTGCAGAGGGAGGTGTTTAGTCCCAGGATCCTTAGCTTAGTGATGAGCTTTGAGGGCACTATGGTGTAGAATGCTGAGCTGTAGTCAATGAATAGCATTCTCACGTAGGTGTTCCTCTTGTCCAGGTGGGAAAGGGCAGTGTGGAGTGCAATAGAGATTGCATCATCTGTGGATCTGTTGGGGCGGTATGCAAATTGGAGTGGGTCTAGGGTTTCTGGGGTAATGGTGTTGATGTGAGCCATGACCAGCCTTTCAAAGCACTTCATGGCTACAGACGTTAATGCTACGGGTCGGTAGTCATTTAGGCAGGTTATCTTAGTGTCCTTGGGCACGGGGACTATGGTGGTCTGCTTGAAACATGTTGGTATTACAGACTCAGTCAGGGACATGTTGAAAATGTCAGTGAAGACACTTGCCAGTTGGTCAACACATGCTCGGAGTCCACGTCCTGGTAATCAGTCTGGCCCTGCAGCCTTGTGAATGTTGACCTGCTTAAAAGTCTTACTCACATTGGCTACGGAGAGCGTGATCACATAGTCATCCGGAACTGCTGGTGCTCTCATGCATGCTTCAGTGTTGCTTGCCTCGAAGCGAGCATAGAAGTGGTTTAGCTCGTCTGGAAGTCTTGTGTCACTGGGCAGCTCGCGGCTGTGCTTCCCTTTGTAATCTGTAATAGTTTTCAAGCCCTGCCACATCCGACGAGCGTCAGAGCTGGTGTAGTACGATTCAATCTTAGTCCTGTACTGACTCTTTGCCTGTTTGATGGTTCATCGGAGGGCATAGCGGGATTTCTTATAAGCTTCCGGGTTAGAGTTCCGCTCCTTGAAAGCAGCACCTCTACCCTTTAGCTCAGTGCGGATGTTGCCTGTAATCCATGGCTTCTGGTTGGGGTATGTACTTACGGTCACTGTGGGGACAACGTCATCGATGCACTTATTGATGAAGCCAGTGACTGATGTGGTGTACTCCTCAATGCTATCTGAAGAATCTCGGAACATGTTCCAGTCTGTGCTAGCAAAACAGTCCTGTAGCTTAGCATCTGCGTCATCTGACCACTTTTTTATTAACCGAGTCACTAGTGCTTTCTGCTTTAGTTTTTGCTTATAAGCAGGAATCAGGAGGATAGAGTTATGGTTAGATTTGCCAAATGGAGGGCGAGGGAGAGCTTTATATGCGTCTCTGTGTGTGGAGTAAAGGTGGTCTAGAGTTTTTTTTTCCTCTGTTTGCACATTTAACATGCTGGTAGAAATTATGTAGAACAAGGGCACACACGTGCACAAGATGCACACATGTGCATACGAAAACACACATGCACACACGCACCATAAGTGTTTATGCTGTCTGATGCAGTACTAGTGAACCAATTTCTTTCAGTAGCAGGTTAATTACAGTATTTTTTAATCGCTTTGGTGCTATTTTCACAATTATGTGGTGAATTTTCAAAACTTAGTAAAAAACTCCAAACTGGTAACACTTGTAATGCAGCAAGTCTTATATTCTAAACATTTTATTGTCCATTAATTTTGTTTGGAGACATCTTTCACCACACAACAATTGATCCAAAATATAAGTTTACTCAGTGCCAGTGGCAGGTAATTAGTGAAAATATAAAAAAGTAAGGGGCCTAGACAGCTGACCTGGGGTATGCCCTACCTAGACTATGTTGGGGAGGCTTCCATTAAAGAACACCCTCTGTGTTCAGTTAGACAGGTTACTCTCAATCCATAATATAGCAGAGGATATAAAGCCATTCCATAGGTTTATTTCAGCAGCAGACTATCGACAATGTCAAAAGTTGAATTTAAGTCTAACAACTCACAGCTACCTAGATAAACAACAGTTAACTGAGACCAGAGGAACAAAGCTGTATTCATGACATAGGAAGGGAGAGCCTACCTTTCCTGAATCCATCCTTTGAAAGCAGAGAGAAGGACTCTGAACATATATACACACCCCTTTGGAGACACACTTCATCCATTATTCAACTGCAGAGGTGACTAGACAGGGCCACACCAAATAACTGATACTGAATTTATTGATCCCAACCAATCTTCAGAATAACAAGATTAAACTACACACACTGATATGTAGCAAGGCACACATGCACATATCAAATCAAATTTTATTGGCCACATGCGCCGAATACAACAGGTGTAGACATTACAGGGAAATGCTTACTTACAGCCCTTAACCAACAATGCATTTATTTTGTAATAAAAAAAAGTCAAATAAAACAACAACAAAAAAGTGTTGAGAAAAAAAGAGCAGAAGTAAAATAAAATAACAGTAGGGAGGCTATATACAGTGGGGGGGAAAAAGTATTTAGTCAGCCACCAATTGTGCAAGTTCTCCCACTTAAAAAGATGAGAGAGGCCTGTAATTTTCATCATAGGTACACATCAACTATGACAGACCAAATTAGAAAAATTTGTTGTACAGTTGTACTGTAATCAAATGAAACAAATGAAATGAATGAAAGAAACATAACGTTTAATAGGCCCTAGTTTGCATCAAGCCTGTCTTGAGCATATAATAATAAATAATAAGCATCTGGCCATAGGTTCTCATCGACACAGTAAATGTCCTCATTGTTCATGCACCTGGGGAAAAACCTTTTGGCAGGCCGAATCCAAAACTGACATAGGTCTTCATGTCATTGCGTGCCTCATCCATGGCCAGAGGGAGGATGGTACGCTCAACGGGATGGCAATCACACCTTCCACTTGTATTGTAATCATGTATTGTATTTAACAGTACTATATTGTACTTATGTCTTGTAGTGGTCCTGTGTGGTTCAGTTACACAGGACCACTACAATACATAAAGGCTCAGACACACCGGGCCCTCCTGTAGCTCAGTTTGCAACGCCAGGGTTGTGGGTTCGATTCCAACGGGGTGCCAGTATGAAAAATGTATGCACTCACTAACTGTAAGCTGCTCTGGATAAGAGCGTCTGCTAAATGACTAAAAATGTAAATGTTAAAATTATTGTCAAACGTTTGCCTGCCGACAGTACTTAGCACCTCTGTACAGAATGTAGGCAGTCAATCTCTTTTGTGTTCACACAGCAAAGACCTTGAAGTCGGCCTTGATGTGTGTTGCTTTATGGTCTAAATAGCCAATGTTAGCTAGATAGCTAGCTGCGCTAATGTTGCTATTGTTGTAGAAAGCCCTTGATGACACTAGCCAGATGGCCGCAGCTACATTGCCTTCAGAAAGTATTCACACCACTTGACTTTTTCCACATTTTGTTGTGCTACAAAGTGGGATTAAAATGGATTTAACTGTCTTTTTTTGGTCAACAATCTACACAAAATACTCTGTAATGTCAAAGTGGAAGAAAAATTATATTTCTAACAAATAAAAAAAAATGCATGAAAAATGACCCGCTAATATATCTTTATTGGATAAGTATTCAACCCTGAGTCAATACATGTTAGAATCACCTTTGGCAACGATTGCAGATGTGAGTATTTCTGGGTATGTCTCTAAGAGCTTTCCACACCTGGATTGTGCAAAATTTGCCCATTTATTCTTTTTAAAAATGTTCAAGCGCTGTCAAATTGGTTGTTGATCATTGCTAGACAACCATTTTAAGGTCATGCTATAGATTTTCAAGTAGATTTAAGTCAGAACTGTAACTTGGACACTCAAAGTTAATTGCTTTGCCACATTTTTTGCAGTATTATTTTTGTTGCAAACAGGATGCATGTTTAGGAATAGTTTTATTCTGTACCGGCTTCCTTCTTTTGACTCTGTCAATTAGGTTAGCATTGTGGAGTGACTACAATGTTGTTGATCCATCCTCAGTTTTCTCCCATCATAGCCATTAAACTCTGTAATACTTTTAAAGTCACCATTGGCCTCATGGTGAAATCCTTGAGCGGTTTCCTTCCTCTCCGGCAACTGAGTTAGGAAGGATGCCTGTATCTTTGTAGTGACTGGGTGTATTGATACACCATCCAAAGTGAAATTAATAATTTCACCATGCTCAAAGGGATATTCAATGTCTGCTTTTTATTTTTACCCATCTACCAGTAGGTGCCCTTCTTTGCGAGGCATTGGAAAACCTCCCTGGTCTTTGTGGTTGAATCTGTGTTTGAAAATCATTGCTCGACTAAGGGACCTTACAGATAATTGTATGTGTGGGGTACAGAGATAAGGTAGTCATTCAAAAATCATGTTAAACACTTATTATGTGACTTATTATGTGACTTGTTAAGCAAATGTTTACTCCTGAACTTATTTAGGCTTTCCATAACAAAGGGGTTGAATACTTAATGACTCAAGACATTTCAGCTTTTCATTTGTAATTCATTTGTAAAAACAATGTAAAAACATAATTCCACTTTGACATTATGGGGTATTGTGTATAGGCCAGTGACACAAAATCTCAATTTAATCCATTTGATATTCCGTCTGTAACACAACACTGTAGACAACTAGGCACTGTAGACATCTAGCTAGCAAAATGACAAAGAAACTATTTAATTAACTTTCCATTATCTAATACATTTCTAGCTAGCTGGCTAACATTAGCTAAATGGTTAGCATGCTGTTGTGCTAGCTAGGTAAAGTAAAGACACTGAATTGACTCTCGGCAGCCAGCTGCAGGCAGCTGCTTCATGGAAACGAATCCATCGTGATTTAACTATAATGTTTATTATATCATAATTATTATTATTATATATATATTTTTGTTTTTTTTGGGGGGGGGGGTAGATCAGCTTTAATATTGCAGATAGATTGTGTCTTCCATCAATGTAATTGTCTGCATCATTTCCAATCCCCCATATATTTTTTGAAATAAATATATAAAATATTTATTTTTTACAATATATTTCCCTTTATTATTTTCTCCTAACCCTACCACCTCTCCCCTAATTGGAGTAAACTAACGGACAACAACACTTATGCTTCTACTTCCTGTGTCCGTAAATACTATACAGTATATTTAACAATAGTTATCTTTTGTCTTCAAGAGATCGAGAGTTGCACCCCTCCTCAAAAAACCTATACTCGATCCCTCCGATGTCAACAACTACAGACCAGTATCCCTTCTTTCTTTTCTCTCCAAAACTCTTGAGCGTGCCGTCTCTAGCCAACTCTCCTGCTATCTCTCTCAGAATTACCTTTTTGATCCAAACCAGTCAGGTTTCAAGACTGGTCATTCAACTGAGACTGCTCTTCTCTGTGTCACGGAGGCTCTCCGCACTGCTAAAGCTAACTCTCTCTCCTCTGCTCTTATCCTTCTAGACCTATCCGCTGTCTTTGATACTGTGAACCATCAGATCCTCCTCTCCACCCTCTCCGAGTTGGGCATCTCCGGCGCTGCTCACTCTTGGATTGCGTCCTACCTGACAGGTCGCTCCTACCAGGTGGCGTGGCGAGAATCTGTCTCCGCACCACGTGCTCTCACCACTGGTGTCCCCCAGGGCTCAGTTCTAGGCCCTCTCCTATTCTCTCTATACACCAAGTCACTTGGCTCTGTCATATCCTCACATGGTCTCTCCTATCATTGCTACGCAGACGACACACAATTAATTTTCTCCTTTCCCCCTTCTGATAACCAGGTGGCGAATCACATCTCTGCATGTCTGGTAGACATATCAGTGTGGATGTCGGATCACCACCTCAAGCTGAACCTCGGCAAGACGGAGCTGCTCTTCCTCCCGGGGAAGGACTGCCCGCTCCAAGATCTCGCCCTCACGGTTGACAACTCCATTGTGTCCTCCTCCCAGAGTGCAAAGAGCCTTGGCGTGACCCTGGACAACACCCTGTCATTCTCCGCTAACATCAAAGCGGTGACCCGATCCTGCAGGTTCATGCTGTACAACATTTGCAGAGTAGGACCCTACCTTACACAGAAAGCGGCACAGGTCCTAATCCAGGCACTTGTCATCTCCCGTCTGGATTACTGCAACTTGCTGTTTGCTGGGCTCCCTGCCTGTGCCATTAAACCCCTACAACTTATCCAGAACGCCGCAGCCCGTCTGGTGTTTGACGTTCCCAAGTTCTCTCATGTCACCCCGCTCCTCCGCACACTCCCCTGGCTTCCAGTTGAGGCTCGCATCTACTACAAGACCATGGTGCTTGCCTACGGAGCTGTGAGGGGAACGGCACCTCCTTACCTTCAGGCTCTGATCAGACCCTACACCCAAACGAGGGCATTACATTCATCCACCTCTGGCCTGCTAGCTCCCCTACTTCTACAGAAGCACAGTTCCCACTCAGCCCAGTCAAAGCTATTTGCTGCTCTGGCACCCCAATGGTGGAACAAGCTCCCCCCCGACGCCAGGACAGTGGAGTCACTGACCACCTTCCGGAGACACTTGAAACCCTACCTCTTTAAAGAATACCTGGAATAGTATAAAGTAATCCTTCTACCCCCCCACACAAAAAAAAGTGGTTGTCCCACTTGCGATCATATGTTGAATGCACCAATTTGTAAGTCGCTCTGGATAAGAGTGTTTGCTAAATGATGTAAATGTTTGTTTTTAGTCCCATCCTTCAGCTGCACTCAACCCCTCCCATCTATCTCTAAACACCATCCACATTTGATTTCTATTTGCCATATATTTTTCAACTGTGCTGTGATGTTTCACAAAAGTTCTGAACCTTTCTATTCTCATAGGTTTTACAAATTGTAAATTAAAGATAAACACTTTTGCTAAGAGTATTATTATATTATTGATTGATTGACTATGACTTTTTAAATCACCCAGCAGTGCTATTTGCAGAGTTTGCTCCAGGTAAATGTTGCAATTCTTCAGCCATTCCTGAACCTGCGACCAAAAACAAGCTACATATGGACAGTACCAAAACAAATTATCTAATAAATCTGTCTCTTCACAGCAAAATCTGCAGAGCTGGGATGGTTGTATCCCCCATATATATATCATTCTATTGGTTGCAAGAATAATAATTTAAACGTAAAAACTCTAAGTTTTGTTTTGTGTATCAGTTCATAGACCATGTGATATGGATTCGGTACATCGAAAATCTCTTCCCAACTATTTTGCAATCTATATGACACACCTGTCATTTTTTTGGTCCTCAAATGAAACTGGTATACTTTTTTATTGATCACAATCTTCTTTAACCAATTTTGTTCTTTAATGCAGGACCGACAGACAAGTTCCTTACTTTCTCCCCCTTCCACTTGCCTCTTCCATTTTTGTGGTAATGCTACAATTAGTTGGTTGTAATTTTGAGTAGAGCAGATGTTTCCATATATCTTTGATAGCTACATGTGTGACATAACTCCACCAGTCCTATTTATGATATCATTTACAAAGATTATACCTTTTTTTTTTTTTACTACACGCTATTGTATTTTTTAGTGATCCAATACGTAATATTTATCATAATTTGGTTGTAATCCAGAGAGGTTAGAACAATTATCTAGATCATCTATGAGGCTGAGGGATCAAAATTGTGGATTTAAAAGAAAACATGAATCATCAGCGTGCAATGACACCTTTGTTTTTAAGCACTGGATTTCTAGCCCCCCTGATATTATTGTTGATTTTAATAGCTAACATTTCAATGGCCATAATAAATAGATATGCCGATAGTGGACAACCTTGTTTTACTCCTCTTGACAGTTTAATACTTTCTGAGAAGTAGCCATTATTTACTATTTTACACCTAGGGTTACTATACATAACATTAACCCATTGTATAAGAGATTCTCAAAATTGAAATATACCAGCATTTATAAATAAATTCCAGTCGTACTTTATCAAAAGGTTTTTCAAAGTCGGCTATGAATACCAGGCCTGGTTTCCCAGATTTTTCATAGTGTTCTATTGTTTCCAGTACTTGTCCAATGTATTTACGTCCATGTAAAAAACCTGTCTGATTAGGATTAATAATATCCAACAATACCTTTTTAATTCTATGCGCTATGCATTTTGCTTGAATTTTTGCATCACAACAATGAAGTGTAAGGGGTTTCCAATTTATTTAATGGACTGGATTTTTATATTTACCACTTTGGTCCTGTTTCAGTAATAATTAAATCAGACCTTCTTGTTGAGTATCTGATAATCTACCATTTTTATAGGAGTGGTTAAAACATGCTAATAATGGTCCTCTGAGTACATCAAAAAAGGTTTGGTTAACCTCAACTAGTATGCCTTCCAGCCCTAGAGTTTCCCCAGACTTAAAGGCTTTAATTGCATCAAGAAGTTCCTTCTCTGTAATTTGGCCTTCACATGAGTCTTTCTGTACAGCAGTTCATTTTACATTATTAATAGGACAAAAATCCTTACAATTAACTTTGGTTAGTGGAGATGGAGACAGAAAAGAAAACATATGCTTAAAGTACTTTGTTTCCTCTTTCAAAATATAATTTGGTAAATTCTTTTTGGTAGCATTTCTATGTTAACGATAAAAAAATAATTTGATGCATTTTTCCCCATATTCCATCCAGTTCGCTTAATTTTTTATAATATATTACATTTGATATTTCTTGAATAGGTTCCTCCATTCCTTTTAGTTTTTCCTCTAACGTAATCTCTGCCTCTATGGTACAGTTTTTACTGTGCTGTTAGTCCCTCTATTTCCTTTGTTAATATGAATTATTTTGACCAAAATTGCTTTTGTTTTAAAGATGAGTATTGAATTGCATGGTCTCTAAAGGCACATTTAAAAGTGTCCCATACAATAGGGGGATCTGCTGTACCTGTCATGAGCCCTCTCACTCCACCGGGTTACCACCTTAATGTGTTTCCACTATCTTCCACTCTGCTCATCTCTCTCTCTCTACTCAGCCTAACGAGCTCCACCTGTCCCTGCTCTGCTCGGCTCTAATTACTCTGCCAGCTGCGCTGCATTACCCACTAACCTCTCCCAGTATTTAAAGTCCCGTCTTTCAGCTCTCCTTTGTCAGATCGTCTGCAAAGCTCACACCCGGAACCTGTGTGCTCGCGCTTCTGGCTCACCCTTGTTTTGTGACCCCGGACCTGCCTGATTCTTGGATACTCTTCTGCCCCAGGAAAACCAGACCTGCTCTCTGCCATTACGACTCCTGACTACTCTTCGACCCCGGTAACTCTGACCAGCCTTCTGCCTTGCTACAACGTATTTGGATTTCCCTTGAACTGTACTTCTGCCTTGTTTCATCCGCCCCGTTGTGTCTGTGTTTCCTCCCCCCAGGACTTCTGGACCACCAACCACCGGCGTCATCGGACGCATCGCTGCCACTGGGGGGGGGCACAGACCCAGCACATTGGACGGGATAACCCCTGGAGCCTTCACTCACTCCCTACTTCCCTTTTCCCTTAAGTTTTAATAAACTTTCTGGTGTGACGCAATTGTGGTCCTCTTGTCGTCTGTCTGAACCGTGACAGTACGATCTGACCATCATGGACTCAGCGCACACTTCCCCGACATGGAAACCGAAGAACCTGAGCAACCCACCGCCATGCTACGCCTGGAACACACTGAGAGAGAGCTAGGTCGCATGAGCGGCGACATCACCTCTCTGCTTCAGGTCGGCCACCAACAGCATCAGCAGTTCCAGCAGCACCAGCAGCAGTCCCAGCAGCAGCAACAACAACTCGCCAGGATCATCCAACTCCTCACCAACCTTACCCCAGCCAGTCTGCCCACCAGCCCTGCCTCCGAGTTACCTGCCCCGGTCATTTCAGCCGCTGCCCCGGAACCCAAGATTGGAAACCCCGAGCGGTTCAACGGCGATTCTACCCAGGTCCGGCCATTCCTGACTAGCTGCCGACTTCAGTTCTCCTTGCAGCCAAGGACCTTCGCCACGGAGGGGGCTAGGGTCGGGTATGCCATCACTCACCTGACGGGCCGAGCTCGACTCTGGGGAACAGCAGAGTTCGAACGTCAAACCCCCGCATGTGCAACCTTCGACCTGTTTGCTGAGGAGATGCTGAAGGTGTTTGACCTGGATTCACCAACCGCAGAGGCGTCTCGTGAACTGTTCAGTATTCGACAAGGCAGACGTACAGTCGCAGACCATTCCATCGACTTCCGAACCCTGGCAAGACGAAGTTCTTGGAACACACCATCGTTGGTGGGACGCGTTCTTCCATAGCTTGGCTGACTATATCAAGGACGAGTTGGTCTCCCATGAACTGCCTTCCACTCTTGATGAAGCCATCGCACTGACTGTCCGGATCGACAGAAGGATACAGACCCGTCGTCGTGAGAGGGGGCGCCAAGGTCCACCAACTACCGGCATTCGGAGAGATCCGACTGGGCTCCTGTCAGCTACTGCCACTCACCCAAGTCAGCTTGATCAGTCTGAGCCTATGGAGATTGGGCGAGCCTCTCTCACTCCTGCAGAGCGCCAGCGCCGCTTCACCTCAGATCTCTGCCCCCTCACCGACCGTACGACTGTGCCATCGACCTCCTCCCTGGAACAGCCCCTCCAAGGGGCCGTCTTTATTCGTTGTCTGCTCCTGAAAGAAGGTCCATGGAGGACTACATCAATGACTCTCTGTCCACAGGATTGATCCGTTCATCTTCATCTCCGGCTGGTGCTGGCTTCTTCTTTGTGGGGAAGAGGGACGGATCTCTTCGCCCCTGCATCGACTACAGGGGACTCAACGACATCACAGTGAAAAACCGTTACCCTCTCCCTCTGCTCACCTCTGCTTTTGAGTTGCTCCAGGGAGCCACTGTTTTTACCAAGTTGGATCTCAGAAACGCTTACCACCTAGTGCGGATCCGGGAGGGAGATGAATGGAAGACCGCATTCAATACACCAACAGGCCACTACGAGTATCTGGTTATGCCTTTTGGCCTCACCAATGCTCCTGCTGTGTTCCAGGCTCTAGTGAATGATGTACTGCGGGACATGTTAAACAAGTTTGTCTTCGTTTACCTGGATGACATCTTAATCTACTCCAGAAACCTGTCTGAACACACCCGCCATGTCCAGCAAGTCCTTCATCGTCTTCTGGAGAATTCCCTCTACGCCAAGGCAGAGAAATGTGAGTTTCACGTCAAGACAGTGGCCTTCCTGGGGTACATAGTGGCAGAGGGAAGTATCCAAATGGATCCTGCCAAAGTATCAGCAGTCACGTCATGGCCAGTTCCGGAGAACAGAAAGAAGCTGCAACAGTTTCTGGGGTTTGCTAACTTCTATAGAAAGTTTATCCGGAACTACAGTACCGTTGCTGCCCCTCTCACTGCTCTAACCAGCACCAAGCAACCCTTCACCTGGACCCCAGCAGCCGACAAGGCCTTCAGTACCCTCAAGGTAAGGTTCACCTCCGCTCCCATCCTCCAGATGCCTGACGTGGACCGGCAATTCATTGTGGAGGTGGACGCCTCGGATGTGGGAGTTGGTGCTGTGATTTCTCAGTGGGCTGCGGAGGATAGGAAGCTCCATCCCTGTGCCTTTTTCTCACGTCGGTTGTCCCCCTCTGAGTGCAATTACGACATAGGGAACCGAGAGCTGCTGGCTGTGAAGCTTGCCTTGGAGGAGTGGCGTCACTGGCTGGAGGGGTCCACCATTCCATTTCTCGTTTGGACCGATCATAAGAACTTGGAGTACATCCGCACGGCCAAACGGTTGAACTCCAGGCAGTCCCGCTGGGCCCTGTTCTTCACCAGGTTTAATTTCACTCTGTCATACCGGCCTGGATCACGCAACACCAAGCCAGACGCCCTCTCCCGTCAATTCCAGAAGGATGACAACCCCTCCAAGGATCCTGTGTCGATTCTGCCAAGTCCCTGCATCGTAGCAGCTCTGACCTGGGCTGTTGAGGAACAGGTGCTGGAAGCTCTCCGTAACCAGCCCGGTCCCAGCACTTGCCCAGCTGACCGCCCTTTTTGTCCCCCGAAAACCTAAGGTCCCAGGTCGTTCAGTGGGGACATGACTCCCCGCCTAGCTTGTCACCCTGGCTCCACCCGCACTTACAACCTGCTCGCCCAGAGGTTCTGGTGGCCCGCTCTGAGAAAGGATGTACGGGAATTCGTCCAAGCCTGCCCCATCTGCAACCAACACAAGTCGTCCTGCCAGCCCCCAGCCGGATTGCTGCAGCCCCTGCCTGTGCCCAGACGTCCCTGGTCTCACATCGCCCTTGACTTTGTCACGGGGCTGCCCCCTTCAAGGGGCAAGACCGTCATTCTCACCATAGTTGACCGATTCAGCAAGATGGCACACTTCATTTCCCCTCCCCAAGCTCCCAACCGCCAAGGAGACCGCCCAGGTGGTCCTGGAACACGTCTTCCGGATCCACGGACTGCCAAAGGATGTAGTTTCTGACCGTGGTCCACAATTCTCCTCCGCTTTTTGGAAGGAGTTCTGTCACCTGCTGGGAGCCACAGTCAGTCTGACTTCCGGATTCCATCCCCAATCCAATGGGCAGTCAGAGCGGGCAAATCAGGAGCTCGAGAAGGCACTGCGATGCATGACTTCACGCAACCCCCCACTCCTGGTCGCAGCAATTGACATGGGTGGAGTACGCACACAATTCTCTGACCTGCTCTGCCATCGGTATGTCCCCTTTCCAATGTGTTTATGGATACCAGCCTCCTCTATTTGCCAGTCAGGAAGGGGAGGTTACTTGCCCATCTGCACTTGCGTTTGCCCGTCGATGTCGCCGCACCTGGTCACAGGCCCGAGCCACACTTCTCAGATCCGTTGCCAGCTACACTACCGGGGCCAACCGTCGGAGAATCCCTGCTCCCACCTACCATGTTGGTCAAAGGGGTGTGGTTGTCGTCAAGGAACCTGCCACTCAGGGTGGAGTCGCAGAAGTTGGCACCTCGGTTCATTGGCCCATTCCCTATCATAAGAGTGATTAGCCCAACTGCTGTCCGGCTCCAACTGCCTAATTCCATGAGGGTGCACCCCACTTTCCATGTGTCTAAGATTAAGCCCATTCATGAGAGTCCGCTGGTCCCTGCTGCGCCTTGTCCTCCTCCTCCACGGCTCGTCGATGGTGGTCTGGTTTACACCGTCCGCCGCCTGCTTCGGTCCAGACGGAGGGGTAGGGGTCTCCAGTACCTCATTGACTGGGAGGGCTATGGACCTGAGGAGAGGACCTGGGTGCCAGCTAGTCGGATTGTGGATAGGACTCTCATCACCGCCTTCCACCAACGGCATCCTGATCAACCTGCAATCCGTAGGGGCCGCCCCAGAGGGATCCCTAACCGTCCTGCCCGCTCGGCTTCCTGTCCTGTGCCTGATCCTGTCTCGGGACCTGTCCCATCTCCCGACCACGGCCCTCCGGCTTCCTCCGAGGATGAGGGCGTTCGCTCGGACCGTTCGGAGGAGTTCTAGCCCTCCTCCGGCTCCCCTCCTCCCGCCCGGCGTGGTGTTGCTCTTGGGACTTCTGGGGCCGTCCCTTGGGGGGTTCTGTCATGAGCCCTCTCACTCCACCGGGTTACCACCTTAATGTGTTTCCACTATCTTCCACTCTGCTCATCTCTCTCTCTCTACTCAGCCTAACGAGCTCCACCTGTCCCTGCTCTGCTCGGCTCTAATTACTCTGCCAGCTGCGCTGCATTACCCACTAACCTCTCCCAGTATTTAAAGTCCCGTCTTTCAGCTCTCCTTTGTCAGATCGTCTGCAAAGCTCACACCCCGGAACCTGTGTGCTCGCGCTTCTGGCTCACCCTTGTTTTGTGACCCCGGACCTGCCTGATTCTTGGATACTCTTCTGCCCCAGGAAAACCAGACCTGCTCTCTGCCATTACGACTCCTGACTACTCTTCGACCCCGGTAACTCTGACCAGCCTTCTGCCTTGCTACAACGTATTTGGATTTCCCTTGAACTGTACTTCTGCCTTGTTTCATCCGCCCCGTTGTGTCTGTGTTTCCTCCCCCCCCAGGACTTCTGGACCACCAACCACCGGCGTCATCGGACGCATCGCTGCCACTGGGGGGGGGCACAGACCCAGCACATTGGACGGGATAACCCCTGGAGCCTTCACTCACTCCCTACTTCCCTTTTCCCTTAAGTTTTAATAAACTTTCTGGTGTGACGCAATTGTGGTCCTCTTGTCGTCTGTCTGAACCGTGACAGTACCTATATTTTGTTAAAGGTCAGTTATAAATTATTCTGTCCTAGTTAAAAAAAAGTTGTCATCCAATAGGCTTTGATTACATTTCTGTAATTCTGTAAGAGTAATGTATATGCCAATTATTTGATGGTCCGACCACATTCTATCCCCTATCAACACCTTAACTTTTGGTGCCAGTGAGAATGGCATAAGAAAGTAGTTAAGACGACTAGCTTGATTGAGCCTCCGCCATGTACAGTGCCTTCGGAAGGTATTCAGACCCCTTGACTTTTTCCACATTTTGTTAGGTTACAGCCTTATTCAAAAATTGATCCATTTTATTCCCCTCATCAATCTACACACAAAACCCCATAATGACAAAGTAAAAACAGTTTATTTGAAATGTACCCTTTACTCAGTACTTTGTTGAAGCACCTTTGGCAGCAATTACAGCCTTGAGTCTTCTTGGGTATGACGCTAAAAGCTTCGCACAACTGTATTTGGGGAGCTTCTCCCATTCTTCTCTGCAGATCCTCTCAAGCTCTGTCAGGTTGGATGGGGAGCGTCGTTGCAAAGCTATTTTCAAGTCTCTCCAGAGATGTTAGGTCGGGTTCAAGTCCGGGCTCTGGCTGGGCCACTCAACAACATTCAGAGACTTGTCCCGAAGCCACTCCTGCATTGTCTTGGCTGTGTGCTTAGGGTTGTTGAACTGTTGGAAGGTGAACCGTCGCCCCAGTCTGAGGTCCTGAGAGCTCTGGTGCAGGTTTTCATCAAGGATCTCTCTGTACTTTGCTCCATTAATCTTTCCCTCGATCCTGTCATGTGCCTTTTACTGAGGAGTGGCTTCCGTCTGGCCATAAAGCCCTGATTGTTGGAGTGCTGCAGAGATGTTTGTCCTTCTGGAAGGTTCTCCCATCTCCACAGAGGAACTCTGGAGCTCTGTCAGAGAGACCATTGGGTTCTTGGTCACCTCCCTGACCAAGGCCCTTCTCCCCCGATTGCTCAATTTGGCAGGCCGGCCAGCTCTAGGAAGAGTCTTGGTGGTTCCAAACTTTTTCCATTTGAGAATGATGGAGGCCACTGTGTTCTTGGGAATCTTCAATGCTGCAGAAATGTTTTGGTACCCTTCCCCAGATCTGTGCCTTGACACAATCCTGTCTACGAGCTCTACGGACAATTCCTTTGACCTAATGGCTTGGTTTTTGCTCTGACATGCACTGTCAACTGTGGGACCATATGTAGACAGCTGTGTGCCTTTCCAAATCATGTCCAATCAATTGAATTTGCCACAGGTGGACTCCAATCAAGATGTAGAAACATCTCAAGGATATAATCAATGGAAACAGGATGCACCTGAGCTCAATTTCGAGTGTCATTGCAAAGGGTCTGAATACTTATGTAAATAAGGTATTTTGTTTTTTATTTGTAATAAATTGGCAAAAAAATCTAAAAAACTTTTCGCTTTGTCATTATGGAGTATTGTGTGTAGACTGATGAGGACAATTGTTTATTTAATCAATTTTAGAATAAGGCTGTAACGTAACAAAATGTGGAAAAAGTCAAAGGGTCTGAATACTTTCCGAATGCATTAACCAATGTCAAGTCCTAGCTGATGGCGCTCAGATACACCCCCCTACCCTGAAACACATACACGCTGATCCCCCGTTGTGACCATTTTCCTAAGCATCTCTGTGCAGTCAGACCTTTTGATTATTTTGTGCTAGCTACAGTGACCAGGTAACTAGGCTTGGAGGAAGCATTTAGTGTAAGTCGCTCTGGATAAGAGCGTCTGCTAAATGACGTAAATGTAATGTAAATGTAGTGTTTTGTGCATTGTCTGTGCACTTAGCTAGCTAGCATGATCCTATACATTGCATATTCTTATTCTTCATTGGGGTTTAACGGCAGTTGGCATCCATTGTTTATGGTGCATTACCCCCACCAACTGGACAGGGTAAAAAAATATGTAAACTCCAAAAAAGGGGTGGAGGGGGACCTTAATTCACACAAACAGAAACCTAACAAAAACGAACTTTCACTTCTTACTTCATTCAAAATTCCATAACTCCATTTTCAGGCTCTGGGGCCTGAGAGGGTGGCATTGCTCGTGACAGCACTCCTCCGCCCAAAACATTTTTCAATCCCAGGAACCGTTCTGCCTGAGACCCAATGATAGCAATCTTACTGGACTTATTCTCCACTCCAGCAGTGCCATTAATCACCATCGCCATAAAAGCCACAAAGTCCACTTTCTTAACATGTACTGTAACATATCTGGATCCTGCTGATGAGAGGCCAACTCTGCAGCCTGCAGTGAAGGCCTATCCAACACGCTGGAGTCTTCAGAAGGACCATTTGTTCCCTCAACCGCCTCTCCATATGAAATGCTCTGGACAGCCCTGACTCTGGCAACCTCATCTTCTTTTGCCATCTTCGGGCATTTCAAAGATGTAGCTTCATGGTTCCCACCACAATTGCAACACTTGACATGTTCTTCATCCATATAACATTCAACATGATCTTCTTTTCCACAACTTCCACATCTCGGCTTCTCTCTTCTACAGACACTTGAGGCATGTCCAAAAGCACCTGATTACACATGATGATTCACAAAAATATTAAACTAGACTCTTGGAATTATCTTGTTTGAACGACATAGTAAAAAAAATGAATAATATATATATAATTTTTTACTAAGTTGTTCAAACAAGATACTAAGTAAATTAAATGAGATACTAAGTTGTTTGAACGACTTAATTGTTCTTTTGTCTAATTAGGCCTCTTTTGTTATGCAGCTTGTCAGACTGTGTAATGGTTGCTGCAGCCATTCATTCACTGATTCCATCCGTTGATATGATTATTTACTGACAGTTCATCTATAGCCTAAAGCAGGGCTGCTTTTGAATGCCATAGCATGCAAGTGGGCGAGTGTGGAGCAAGGAGCAGAGCGTAATTCGAGCGGATAAAATAACATTGTCGGCCTTCTCTCCCGCTCCAATTTCTGGGCATGCTCTGCCTAGCACTTTTAGTTTCCTTTATCACTATTCTATTAATTAGGCCTGTTCGGTTGTAATTATTTAGCCTACTTCACTCACAGAAGCCTAAATCTAGTTTATATTCTACTTTTTCTTGGAATTGAAACACCATAATATGAATCAATTTAATTAAGCTAAAATATCAGAAATAAATTGTAAATAATAAAGGCCTGATCTTTTCATGAATAAAAGGGAATAAACAAAATAAATCTCAAACTGCAGCGGTCAAATTATTTGCGCACAGCAAGCACCAACAAGCTTCATGTGATATTCAAATGAAATATTATTATAATAAAAACAGAAAAATACACAAGCTTCATTACATAAAGGAATACTAGTGGGAATGTAGCCACAATATAAACAAGTATTCAGACCCCTTGACTTTTTCCACATTTTGTTACATTACAGCCTTATTCTAAAATGGATTAAATACATTTTTAAAATGTCATCAATCTACACACAATACCCCATAACGATAAAGGAAAAACAGGTTTTTAGAAATTTTTGGAAGAAGTTTGGAACCACCAAAACTCTTCTTAGAGCTGGCCGCCTGGCCAAACTGAGTAAAATGCTGAAATGCCTTCACTCAATAAGTATTCAACTCCTTTGTTATGGCAAGCCTAAATAAGTTCAGCAGTAAACAATTGCTTAACAAGTCACACACTATATGTTGCATGGACTCACTCTGTATGCAATAATAGTGTTTAACATGATTTTAGAATGATTACCTCATCTCTGTACCCCACAAATACAATTATCTGTAAGGTCCCTCAGTCGAGCAGTGAATTTCAAACACAGATTCAATTACAAAGACCAGGGAGGTTTTCCAACGCCTTGCAAAGAAGAGCACCTATTGGTAGATGGGTAAAAATACAAAAAAGCAGACATTGAATATCCCTTTGAGCATGGTGGAGTTATTAATTACACTTTGGATGGTGTATCAATACACCTAGTCACTACAAATATACAGAAGTCCTTCTTAACTCAGTTGGCAGAGAGGAAGGAAACCACTCAGGGATTTCACCATGCCAATGGTGACTTTAAAACAGTTACAGTTTAATGGCTGTGATAGGAAAAACACTGAGGATGGATCAACAACTCCACAACACTAACCTAATTGACAGAGTGAAAAGAAGGAAGCTTGTACAGAATAAAAATATTCAAAAACATGCAAACTGTGAAAAATGTAGCAAAGCAATTCACTTTTATACAAAGTGTTATGTTTTGGGCAAATCCAATCACACATTACATTACTGAGTACCACTCTCCATATTTTCAAGCATAGTTGTGGCTGCATCATGTTATGGGTATACTTGTAATAATTAAGGACTGGGGAGTTTTTCAGGATTAAAAAAAAAACGGAATGGAGCTAAGCACAGGCAAAATCCTAGAGGAAAACATGGTTCAGTCTGCTTTCCACCGGACACTGGGAGATTAATTCAACTTTCAGCAGGACAATAACCTAAAACACAAGGCCTTAGAGAGTTACCCAGAAAGACTCACAGCTGAAATCACTGCCAAAGGTGCTTCTACAAAGTATTGACTCAGGGGTGTAAAAACATATGTAAATCAGATACTTCTGTATTTCATTTTCAATACATTTGCAAAAATGTCAAAAAACATGTTTTCATGTTGTCATTATGGGGTATTGTATATAGATGGGTGAGAAAAATATATATTTAATCCATTTTGAATTCAGGCTGAAACTGAAAATGTGGAATAAATCAAGGGGTATGAATCATTTCTGAAGGCACTGTAAGTCTCTGACTTTTTTGTGATATCCCTGTCATATTTTTTATATGTATGTAGCTACTGTATGTATATGTGTCTTATTAACTGTGAAATAAAATCTATCTATCCTCTCTTTCTTGAAGTAATCACAGATCAAACAGCCCTGTGGCACATGCAGATGAGTGAGACAGGTGTACAGGTAGGTAAAAAGCAGTCAGACAGATAAAAGGCAGTCTCAGGTACGCTACCTTGCTCCAGTCTGTGGCACAGAGACCTCTTGGCCACCTCCACCTCAGGGCCTGGGTGGTCCAGCACCAGCCTGCTCCACTGTAGTGGACTGAGGACACACTCACCCCGTAGCCTGGCCTTAGGACACACATACAGCCTGGAACAGAAGACGATCAATTAATCATGTGTGTTGTTGTAATGAACAAAGTAGAGAAGACAGCCCAGGACATAGTGTGAGAGGAGATGTCGATGGCCTATTCTCCATGAGGAGCGATGGGCCGAAGTAAGTAAGTGTTGTCCTAATTCTCTCCAAGGCTGAGCCATAGGCCTACATCACAGTAAACATTGCTGACAGGGAAATTGAGAAAAGCATGACGTGTTGTTCATGAGAACTCAACTCAAATGCCCGATGCAATTATTACAACAACCACAACACTGTTCTGTAACTGTGTATGCGTTCAACGCAGGAAGTGTTTGTGTGTTCATATCCACTTCGACTTGGTAAGAGATTTTTTCTGATGTCTTTTCTGCATACAGTGAGGGAAAAAAGTATTTGATCCCCTGCTGATTTTGTACGTTTGCCCACTGACAAAGAAATTATCAATCTATAATTTTAATGGTAGGTTTATTTGAACAGTGAGAGACAGAATAACAACAGAAAAATCCAGAAAAACGCATGTCAAAAATGTTATAAATTGATTAGCATTTTAATGAGGGAAATAAGTATTTGACACCTCTGCAAAACATGACTTAGTACTTGGTGGCAAAACCCTTATAATAATAATAATAATAATAATAATAATAATAATAATAATAATAATAATAATAATATGCCATTTAGCAGACCCTTTTATCCAAAGTGACTTACTGTCATGTGTGCATTCATTTTCACGTATGGGTGGTCCCGGGGATCGAACCCACTACCCTGGCGTTACAAGTGCCATGCTCTACCAATTGAGCTACAGAGGACCACCATTGTTGGCAATCACAGAGGTCAGACGTTTCTTGTAGTTGGCCACCAGGTTTGCACACATCTCAGGAGGGATTTTGTCCCACTCCTCTTTGCAGATCTTCTTCAAGTCATTAAGGTTTCGAGGCTGACGTTTGGCAACTCCAACCTTCAGCTCCCTCCACAGAATTTCTATGGGATTTAGGTCTGGAGACTGGCTAGGCCACTCCAGGACCTTAATGTGCTTCTTCTTGAGCCACTCCTTTGTTGCCTTGGCCGTGTGTTTTGGGTCATTGTCATGCTGGAATACCCATCCAAGACCCATTTTCAATGTCCTGGCTGAGGGAAGGAGGTTCTCACCCAAGATTTGACGGTACATGGCCCCGTCCATCGTCCCTTTGATGTGGTGAAGTTGTCCTGTCCCCTTAGCAGAAAAAGACCCCCAAAGCATAATGTTTCCACCTCCATGTTTGACGGTGGGGATGGTGTTCTTGGAGTCATAGGCAGCATTCCTCCTCCTCCAAACATGGCGAGTTGAGTTGATGCCAAAGAGCTCGATTTTGGGCTCATCTGACCACAACACTTTCACCCAGTTCTCCTCTGAATCATTCAGATGTTCATTGGCAAACTTCAGACGGCCCTGTATATGTGCTTTCTTGAGCAGGGGGACCTTGCGGGCGCTGCAGGATTTCAGTCCTTCACGCCGTAGTGTGTTACCAATTGTTTTCTTGGTGACTATGGTCCCAGCTGCCTTGAGATCATTGACAAGATCCTCCCGTGTAGTTCTGGGCTGATTCCTCACCATTCACATGATCATTGCAACTCCACGAGGTGAGATCTTGCCTGGAGCCCCATGCCGAGGGAGATTGACAGTTCTTTTGTGTTTCTTCCATTTGCGAATAATCGCACCAACTGTTGTCACCTTCTCACCAAGCTGCTTGGCGATGGTCTTGTAGCCCATTCCAGCCTTGTGTAGATCTACAATCTTGTCCCTGACATCCTTGGAGAGCTCTTTGGTCTTGGCCATGGTGGAGAGTTTGGAATCTGATTGATTGATTGCTTCTGTGGACAGGTGTCTTTGATACAGGTAACAAGCTGAGATTACGAGCACTCCCTTTAAGAGTGTGCTCCTAATCTCAGCTCGTTACCTGTATAAAAGACACCTGGGAGCCAGAAATCTTTCTGATTGAGAGGGGGTCAAATACTTATTTCCCTCATTAAAATGCAAATCAATTTATAAATTTTTGACATGCGTTTTTCTGGATTTTGTTGTTGTTATTCTGTCTCTCACTGTTCAAATAAACCTACCATTAAAATTATAGAATGATAATTTCTTTGTCAGTTGGCAAATGTACAAAATCAGCAGGGGATCAAATACTTTTTCCCTCACTGTAGATACATACAGTGAGGGAAAAAAGTATTTGATCCCCTGCTGATTTTGTATGTTTGCCCACTCTCATGAGGACTGCCACAGGAAAGGAAGACCCAGAGTTACCTCTGCTGCAGAGGATAAATTCATTAGAGTTAACTGCACCTCAGATTACAGCCCAAATATTTGCTTCACAAAGTTCAAGTAACAGACACATCTCAACATCAACTGTTCAGAGGAGACTGCGTGAATCAGACCTTCATGGCCTAATTGCTGCAAGCAAAGAAACCACTACTAAAGGACACCAATAATAAGAAGAGACTTGCTTGGGCCAAGAAACACAAGCAATGGACATTAGACCGGTGGAAATCTGTCCTTTGGTCTGATGAGTACAAATTTGAGATTTTTGGTTCCAATCGCTGTGTCTTTGTGAGACGCGTGTGGGTGAATGGATGACCTCCACATGTGTGGTTAAAACCATGAAGCATGGAGGAGGAGGTGCGATTGTGTGGGGGTGCTTTGTTCGTGACACTGTCTGTGATTTATTTAGAATTCAAGGCACACTTAACCAGCATGGCTACCACAGCATTCTGCAGCGATATACCATCCCATCTGGTTTGCGCTTGACTATTATTTGTTTTTCAAAAGGACAATGACCCAAAACACACCTCCAGTCTGTGTAAGGGCTATTTGATTAAGAAGGAGAGTGATGGAGTGCTGCATCAGATGACCTGGCCTCCACAATCACCCGACCTTAACCAAATTAAAATGGTTTGGGATGAGTTGGACCGCAGACTGAAGGAAAAGCAGCCAACAAGTGCTCAGCATACAGTGGGGAAAAAAAGTATTTAGTCAGCCACCAATTGTGCAAGATCTCCCACTTAAAAAGATGAGAGAGGCCTGTAATTTTCATCATAGGTACACGTCAACTATGACAGACAAATTGAGAAAAGATAATCCTGAAAATCACATTGTAGGATTTCTTAATGAATTTATTTGCAAATTATGGTGGAAAATAAGTATTTGGTCACCTACAAACAAGCAAGATTTCTGGCTCTCAAAGACCTGTAACTTCTTCTTTAAGAGGCTCCTCTGTCCTCCACTCGTTACCTGTATTAATGGCACCTATTTGAACTTGTTATCAGTATAAAAGACACCTGTCCACAACCTCAAACAGTCACACTCCAAACTCCACTATGGCCAAGACCAAAGAGCTGTCAAAGGACACCAGAAACAAAATTGTAGACCTGCACCATGCTGGGAAGACTGAATCTGCAATAGGTAAGCAGCTTGGTTTGAAGAAATCAACTGTGGGAGCAATTATTAGGAAATGGAAGACATACAAGACCACTGATAATCTCCCTCGATCTGGGGCTCCACGCAAGATCTCACCCCGTGGGGGTCAAAATGATCACAAGAACGGTGAGCAAAAATCCCAGAACCACACGGGGGGACCTAGTGAATGACCTGCAGAGAGCTGGGACCAAAGTAACAAAGCCTACCATCAGTAACACACTACGCCGCCAGGGACTCAAATCCTGCAGTGCTAGACGTGTCCCCCTGCTTAAGCCAGTACATGTCCAGGCCCGTCTGAAGTTTGCTAGAGTGCATCCAGAAGAGGATTGGGAGAATGTCATATGGTCAGATGAAACCAAAATATAACTTTTTGGTAAAAACTCAACTCGTCGTGTTTGGAGGACAAAGAATGCTGAGTTGCATCCAAAGAACACCATACCTACTGTGAAGCATGGGAATGAAAACATCATACTTTGGGGCTGTTTTTCTGCAAAGGGACCAGGACGACTGATCCGTGTAAAGGAAAGAATGAATGGGGCCATGTATCGTGAGATTTTGAGTGAAAACCTCCTTCCATCAGCAAGGGCATTGAAGATGAAACGTGGCTGGGTCTTTCAGCATGACAATGATCCCAAACACACCGCCGGGCAACGAAGGAGTGGCTTCGTAAGAAGCATTTCAAGGTCCTGGAGTCTCCAGATCTCAACCCCATAGAAAATCTTTGGAGGGAGTTGAAAGTCTGTGTTGCCCAGCGATAGCCCCAAAACATCACTGCTCTAGAGGAGATCTGCATGGAGGAATGGGCCAAAATACCAGCAACAGTGTGTGAAAACCTTGTGAAGACTTACAGAAAACGTTTGACCTGTGTCATTGCCAACAAAGGGTATATAACAAAGTATTGAGAAACTTTTGTTATTGACCAAATACTTATTTTCCACCATAATTTGCAAATAAATTCATTAAAAATCCTGCAATGTGATTTTCTGGATTTTTTTTCCTCATTTTGTCTGTCATAGTTGACGTGTACCTATGATGAAAATTACAGGCCTCTCTCATCTTTTTAAGTGGGAGAACTTGCACAATTGGTGGCTGACTAAATACTTTTTTTCCCCACTGTATGTGGGAACTCCTTCAAGACTGTTGGAAAAGCATTCCAGGTGACTACCTCATGAAGCTGGTTGAGAGAATGCCAAGAGCGTGCAAAGCTGTCATCAAGGCAAAGGGTGGCTATTTGAAGAATCTCAAATATAAAATATATTTTGATTTCTTTAACACTTTTTTGGTTTCTACATGATTCCATATGTGTTATTTCATAGTTTTGATGTCTTCACTATTATTCTACAATGTAGAAAATAGTAAAAATAAAGAAAAACCCTTGAATGAGTAGGTGTTCTAAAACCTTTGACCGGTAGTGTACATCCATACACATATACATTCATACATATACATATACACTACCGGTCCCCTAACCCTACCACCTCTCCCCTAATTGGAGTAAACTAATGGACACTTAGGCTTCCACTTCCAGCTTCTACATAATGTACTATATACATTTTACAGACACAATGTATTTTACAATAGTTATCTTTTGTTTGTTTTTAATCACATTCTTCAGCTATCCTCAACCTCCCATCTATCTCTGAAGAACATCCATTTTGATTTCTGTTTGCCATATATTTTTTACTGTGCTGTTTAACAAAAGTTCTGAACCTTTATACATTTTACGGAGACAGTATATTTTACATTAGTTATCTTGTTGTTTTTAGTCCCATCCTTCAGCTTCACTCAACCCTTCCCATCTATCTCTTAACACCATCTAGTTTTGATTTCTATTTGCTATATATTTTTCAACTGTGCTGTGATGTTTCACAAAAGTTCTAAACCTTTCTATTCTCATAGTTTCAGATTGTAAATTAAAGATACACATTTTTCCTTAAAGTATTATTATATTATTGATCGTTTGACTATGATGTTTCAAATCACCCAGCAGTGCTATTTACAGAGTTTGCTCCAGGTACAGTGAGGGGAAAAAAGTATTTGATCCCCTGCTGATTTTGTACGTTTGCCCACTGACAAAGAAATTATCAGTCTATAATTTTAATGGTAAATTTATCTGAACAGTGAGAGAGAGAACAACAACAAAAAAATCCAGAAAGACGCATGTCAAAAATGTTAGAAATTGATTTGCATTTTAATGAGGGAAATAAGAATTTGACCCCCTCTCAATCAGAAAGATTTCTGGCTCCCAGGTGTCTTTTATACAGGTAATGAGCTGAGATTAGGAGCACACTCTTAAAGGGAGTGCTCCTAATCTCAGTTTGTTACATTTTACATTTACATTTTAGTCATTTAGCAGACGCTCTTATCCAGAGCGACTTACAGGAGCAATTAGGGTTAGGTGCCTTGCTCAAGGGCACATTTACGTCATTTAGCAGACGCTCTTATCCAGAGCGACTCACCAATTGGTGCGTTCACCCTAAAGCCAGTGGGATAACCACTTTACAATTTTGGGGGGGGGGGTAGAAGGATTACTTTATCCTATCCCAGGTATTCCTTAAAGAGGTGGGGTTTCAAATGCCTCCGGAAGGTGGTGAGTGACTCCGCTGTCCTGGCGTCGTGAGGGAGATTGTTCCACCATTGGGGTGCCAGAGCAGCGAACAGTTTTGACTGGGCTGAGCGGGAACTATGCTTCCGCAGAGGAAGGGGAGCCAGCAGGCCAGAGGTGGATGAACGCAATGCCCTCGTTTGGGTGTAGGGACTGATCAGAGCCCGAAGGTACAGAGGTGCCGTTCCCCTCACTGCTCCATTGGCAAGCACCATGGTCTTGTAGCGGATGCGAGCTTCAACTGGAAGCCAGTGGAGTGTGCGGAGGAGGGGGGTGACGTGAGAGAACTTGGGAAGGTTGAACACCAGACGGGCTGCGGCATTCTGGATGAGTTGTAGGGGTTTAATGGCACAGGCAGGGAGGCCAGCCAACAGCGAGTTGCAGTAGTCCAGACGGTTACCTGTATAAAAGACACCTGTCCACAGAAGCAATCAATCAGATTCCAAACTCTCCACCATGGCCAAGACCAAAGAGCTCTCCAAGGATGTCAAGGACAAGATTGTAGACCTACACAAGGCTGGAATGGGATACAAAACCATCGCCAAGAAGCTTGGTGAGAAGGTGACAACAGTTGGTGCGATTATTCGCAAATGGAAGAAACACAAAATAACTGTCAATCTCCCTCGGCCTGGGGCTCCATGCAAGATCTCACCTCGTGGAGTTGCAATGATCATGAAAATGGTGAGGAATCAGCCCAGAACTACACGGGAGGATCTTGTCAATGATCTCAAGGCAGCTGGGACCATAGTCACCAAGAAAACAATTGATAATACACTACGCCGTGAAGAACTAAAATCCTGCAGTGCCCGCAAGGTCCCCCTGCTCAAGAAAGCACATATACAGGCCCGTCTGAAGTTTGCAAATGAACATCTGAATGATTCAGAGGAGAACTGGGTGAAAGTGTTGTGGTCAGATGAGACCAAAATCAAGCTCTTTGGCATCAACTCAACTCTCAGTGTTTGGAGGAGGAATGCTGCCTATAACCCCAAGAACACCATCCCCACCATCAAACATGGAGGTGGAAACATTATGCTTTGGGGGTGTTTTTCTGCTAAAGGGACAGGACAACTTCACCGCATCAAAGGGACGATGGACGGCGCCATGTACCGTCAAATCTTGGGTGAGGACCTCCTTCCCTCAGCCAGGACATTGAAAATGGGTCGTGGATGGGTATTCCAGCATGACAATGACCCAAAACACATGGCCAAGGCAACAAAGGAGTGGCTCAAGAAGAAGCACATTAAGGTCCTGGAGTGGGCTAGCCAGTCTCCAGACCTTAATCCCATAGAAAATCTGTGGAGGGAGCTGAAGGTTCGAGTTGCCAAACGTCAGCCTCGAAACCTTAATGACTTGGAGAAGATCTGCAAAGAGGAGTGGGACAAAATCCCTCCTGAGATGGGTGCAAACCTGGTGGCCAACTACAAGAAACGTCTGACCTCTGTGATTGCCAACAAGGGTTTTGCCACCAAGTACTAAGTGATGTTTTGCAGAGGGGTCAAATACGTATTTCCCTCATTAAAATGCAAATCAATTTATAACATTTTTGACATGCGTTTTTCTGTATTTTTCTGTTGATATTCTGTCTCTCACTGTTCAAATAAACCTACCATTAAATGAATAGACTGATCATGTCTTTGTCAGTGGGCAAACGTACAAAATCAGCAGGGGATCAAATACTTTTTTCCCTCACTGTAAATGTTTAAACTCTTCAGCCATTCATGGACCTGCGACCAAAAATAATCTACATATGGACAGTACCAAAACAAATTATCTAATGATTCTGTCTCTTCGCAGCAAAATCTGCAGAGCTGGGATGGTTGTATCTCCCATTTTTGCGGTAATGCTGCAAAAAAAGTAGTTGGTTGTAATTTTGGGTAGAGCAGACATTTCTATATATTTTTGTTAGTTACATGTGTGACATAACTCCACCAGTCCTATTTATGATATAATTTACAAAAATTATACTTTTATTTTTTTATCCAAAAATAATGTTTTTTTTATTATCAATTATTATATTTGAGTTTAACCTTAATTTGTGGTATTATTTGTTCTGTCTTTTCTGGTGGATTAAACAGAAATTGCAACCAACTTTCTATGGCTTGTTTAAAAAATAGCTATATTTTGGAGATTCTTTCATTTTCAAATAACCGAAAGTGAGAGGTTGTAATCTGAATAAAGGGGAAAAGGTCATTCTTGAACATGCGGTGAGACATTCTTACTAATCTGCTAGAGAACCAGTTTGGATTTAAGTATAACTGTTGTATGACTGAAGTCTTTAGTGAGAGGTCTAATGCTTTAATATTTAATCATTTCTGCCCTCCAAATTCATATTCATTATATAAATAGGCCAGTTTAATTTTGTCTGGCTTGCCATTCCAAATAAAATAGAATATGTTTTGCTCATATAATAAAAATAAAAACTGGTCGCTAGGTGTAGGCAAGGCCATAAGCAAATAGGTCAAATGGGTTTTTCCTTATTTAACTTATTCTGTACCTCTATGGTAGAGTTTTTATTGCTATCTATCTGTACTGGTAGTCCTTCCAATTCCTTTGTTAATATGGACTCTTTGACCTAAATTGCTTTTGTTTTAGAGATAAGTATTGAATTGCATGGCCTCTAAAGGCACATTTAAGTGTCCCATACAATAACATAGGTACAGCAGATCCCCTTATGTCGGGAAAAGTCTGTTCTAAATTATTCTGTCCTAGTTAAAAACAAATTATCATCCAATAAGCTTTGATTATATTTCCAATATCCTCGCCCATGTGGAAATTCTGTAAGAGTAATGTATTTGCAAATTATTTGATGGTTTCGACTGCATTCTGTCCCCTATCAACACTTTTTAAACTTTTGGTGCCAGCAAGAATGACATAAGAAAGTAGTCAAGACGACTAGCTTGATTGAGTATTTCTCACTAGGTCAGGATATTTAAGCCTCCATTTATCCACTAGTTCCAATATATCCATGATATTCGTGATAGTTCGTAGTGTGATTTCCTTTACGGTCCATTGAGGTATTATAATCTCCCGTCATAACAATAGAGTCTTGTATTGCTTGTAGGTTTGATAAATGATTATATATATTTTTGAAAGAAGTGTGGATCATTATTTGGACTGTATAGATTAATGAGCCAAATCTGTTTATGGTCCAATAACATATTTAAAATAATCCATCTACCTTGCGGATCTGTTTGGAATATTTGCACATTCGGATCAAAATGATTGTTAATTAATATCATCACTCCTTTTGTGTTTCTTTGATATAGGCTATTGAATATAAAATGCCTCATGACCTTAGATAAATGAGACAGGACATTTTCCAATTTAATGCAGTTATATATTTGTCCTGGCTTTTGTGTGATACAAATGCGCTTAATAGCTCCTCAATACTAAAACCTACACTTTGAGCTGTGAATCATATATATATATATTCTAATATTTTATTGACGTTTAGGCAGCCAGACACAGATTACTCAAATGAGGCAAGATGAACGAGCATGTTACTGTAACAGTCGGTCAGCTCCACTGAGTGGCCATTGAGTGAAACGTATAGGCTAATCATTGGATTGCTGAAAATCTCTGGTGATGACACATACTTTACTATAGGATGCTACGAAATTAGTACTGGGATGGTAAGTCATTGTAGTAGTCAGTTAGTAGAGGGTGGCAGGTAGCCTAGCTGTTAGAGAGGCGGACCAGCAACTGGAGGGTTGTCAGGTTGAATCCCAGTTTGGATGGGAAAATCTGGTGTAGAGTGAGCTGGCTACAGAGGGTTGATGGCATCATACTAGATACCTTTAAGCAATGCACTTAATCCTCTACAATTGCTCCAGGGGTACTGTGCCTGACCCATTGCTTCCAGCCCCTCGGCAGGGCTGTTTCTAGCATTTTGGGTGCCCTAAGCCAGATTTTGTTGCAAGCAAGCAAAACATTTTAGTGGCACCCTTCTTGACTGCGGAGAGAAACATTTGCAGCTTTAAAGCTCATTTCCTGCAGTTCTACACATTTTGCCATGGGACGGAGAGAAAATGTTTCCATTTTAAAGCTAATTTCCTGCAATTCTTCCCTAGTGGCCCCATATGTCGCTTTTGCCAAGAAACGGCACTGCCCCTGGTGTGTGTGTGTGTGCGTGCTTATTTGTCTTTTTAGTATTTCAATCTAACCTCCCCTTCCTCATGCTCTTCTCCCCAGCCAAGTGGAGGAGAAGCATCAGCAGCTCTTTCATTCTCTGTAAGTTAATGGACAATAAAGTCTTAACTTTAGTAAGCTAACCTAACGTATGCAGAGTCTACGTTTCTGGAAGGACAGATGTAGAATACAATATGCAAGGGTTTTAAAGTTTGAAATAACTTTTTAAGCTGTTTTCCATTAACATTGTCTAAAATCATGTTTTGGGCAAAATCCACAATGCAACTAGTTCGGCATATGAAGGGAGACAGTTTGTCTAACACAAATCTGAAACACATTTTTAAACAGTTTTCCCTGAACAGTGCAAAAAAATCATGTTTTAGGTTCAGCACTGGAATGACTTGATATTTAATACATTATGTAATATTTTTCAAGCTTGAAATAACGTTAAGCTTTTTTACATGAACATGGTCTAAAATCATGTTTTAGGCTAAATCCACCATGCAACTAGTTTAGCATATTATTATATGAAAGGAGACACCGTTTCTGAATAACAAACGTGAAACATATTTTTTATCAATTTTGCATGAACAGGGTCTAAAATATTTTTTTTGTATTCAGCACTGGAAGGACAGATGTTGAATACAATATGCAAGGGTTTTAAAGTTTGAAATAACTTTTTTCAGGGGAATACTGTATCCCAGAAAACCAGAAACATCCGCTTTCTACCAACTCTGCCAAGAGTGTAATAAGCTACTGTAGCACACTCATACCCATTTCACACTGCCGAGCCAAGTTGTACTGTGCTGGCCTGGTTACAAACCATAGTTGCTGGAACCATAGGACAATGTGGAATCAAAATATCCAAGACACACAGTATGGTTCAGGTTGGCCCTACAGCATGAATCTGGCACTAGAAGGAAACTGAATGGTACACTTTCCGTAAAAGACCATACATCTTGGTCAAAGGCTTCCGGTTTAGCATGTGAATGGAGACGAAGCTCGTGGATCAGGCTCTTACGCATTAGTTAATTTTGTGAAATTTGTACTTTGCATTCCACCCACTTACATATCAGATTTGATTGATGAGTTTGTAAGTTACCTTTTTGATTCAAATGTCGCACGACCTGAGGAGCACAAGAACTGTAACTAACATTTCAACCGCGATGGCAAACGTGAATGGTAATGGCGCCGACTCCAGTCCAACCGTTACAGAGTCTCATGCGGTCACACTCCCCACAGATCTTCAGAACCACTGTACGGTTCTGGTCTACCATTGCCACTCAGCTCAAAACTGCCATCGATGCTGCTCTGGCCCCCTTCTCCGCCATCCTGGATGGTGTCCGAGCCACTGCGGATTAACAAGGCCGCCGACTTAATGGCTTTGAACATGACCTGTGTGAACACAGTGACCGCATAGTAGCCCTTGAGAAAACGGTCGCCCATCTGAGCTCCAAAAACCAAAGGCTGATTGACAAGACCAATGACCTGGAATCTCGCTCTCGCTGTTGCAATCTTCAGGTTGCTGGTATACCAGAGAAATTGGAAGGAGGGGACTCAGTTAAGTTCATGTCAGACTTCTTTGCGGAGGAGCTGGGTCCGGCCATCGTTCTATCACACCCGAAGCTGGATAGAGCCCACCGCATTGGCCCCTCCGCAGCGGGCAGAGATGACAACTCCGAGCCAAGAGTGTTTATCGTCCGTTTTCACTACTACCATGACAAGGAGCGCATCCTCCAGAGGCAGGGCAGAGACCAGCTACACTTCAGCGGACACAAGGTGTTCATCTTTCCTGACCTCAGCTTGAGTGGAGGGGAGGAGAGGAGAATGACCTTTTTTGGTCCTTTTTTCATTATTTAATTTATTTTAATTTGCTTTTTTCATCCATTTTCTCTGTTATCTTTGCAAATGCTTTTTTCACACCTTTTTCCTTTCAATATTTTAGATGGCTAACAACGCTAATAATAGTAATATTGGAATACGTAGGCCTAATCCTATAAAGTTTTTGTCTTGGAATACTAAAACAATTAATAATGCTGTCAAGAGGTCTAGGGTCTTCTCCCATTTGAAAAAGCTAAAAGCAGATGTGGTATTTTTACAAGAGACCCATTTACGCATTAAAGATCACTCAACGCTCCAAAACTCCAGGTTCAGTCAGGTCTTCCATTCAGACTTTAACTCCAAAGCCAGAGGGGTTGCAATTTTGGTTAGTAAAATAATACATTTCTCTACTACTACTGTTATTTCAGACAGTAATGGGAGATATTTCATCATAACTGGCACCATTTGGCACACACCTGTAGTATTGGTCAATGTATATGCTCCCGATTTTGATGATGTTGAATTTGCCAATGGGCTGCTGGGGAAAATCCCTTCTCTGAACACCCATCTTTTGATATTTGGAGGGATATTTGGATCTGAATTGTGTTATTAGCCTGGCTTTAGACTGCTCCAACCCCAGAACTATGCCTCCTTCTGCTATGTCAAATCCTTCTCAGGTTTTATGGTTCAGAATGGGTGTACAGATCCCTGGAGATTTCAGAATTCCCGGGCAAGAGAGTTTTCTTTCTTTTCACATTATTTCTTTCTTTTCACATTACCATTATTTTTCTCGTATTGACTATTTCTTTATTGATCATAAGTTTCTTCTAAATGTCACCTCTTCTGAATATTTACGCATTGTAATTTCTGACCATGAACTTCTAGCCCTCGACATAGTCCTATCAGGACAAATTGGTACTCCTCTCTGGAGATTCAATTCTCTTCTCCTGTCTGATGCAGACTTCTGTAACGTTATTTCCACTTCTATTGATAATTTTATTTTTTCTAATCAGACAAGCTCAACCTCTCATTCTCTCGTATAGGAATCACTTAAGGCCTATCTTAGAGGATAAATTATTTATTATTCTTCTCATTTAAACAAAACTCAGAAAGCTAAACTAGAAGAACTCTCTAAAGCCATCCTTGACTTAGACCATCAATATGCCTTGACGCCATCTCCAGAGCTATATGAGCAACGCTTGAACTTACAATCTGAATTCAATCTCATGTCCACTACAGATGCAGAACGGTTACTATTGCATTCACATGGTACCTACTATGAACATGGCGACAGGGCAAGTCATCTGCTCGCACACCAATTAAAATGCAGCACTGCTACCCATCTGATTCCCCAAATTAAAGATTCCTCTCATAGCTTGATTTCTGACCCTACGGCGATCAATGACACCTTCAAATATTTCTATTCCTCCCTGTATACATCTGAATTTCCATCAGATACTGCCAATATGACTTTATTTTTGGGTGAACTGGAGACTCCCACAGTTGAGGCTGAAACTGCAGATGACCTTGATTCTCCTCTCAGCCTTGAAGAAGTTATTCAGTCTATCAAGTCAATGCAGAGCAGCAAAGCTCCAGGGCCTGATGGGTTTCCAACTGAGTTCTTTAAGAAATTCCATACCAAGTTAGCCCCTTTACTTTTATCTATGTATAATGAGTTACTTTAACATGGCTCGCTGCCACCTACCCTAACACAGGCTTCAATAGCGCTTCTCCTTAAGAAGGGGAAAGACCCCACTTCCTGTTCTACATTTAGGCCCCTAAGTCTCCTTAATGTGGATGTAAAGGTGCTGGCGAAGGTGATAGCGAGGCGACTGGAAGTAGCCTTATCAGGACTCATATCACAGGAACAAACCGGCTTTATAAAGGACAGATATTAATTTTTTATATTCATACGCTGTTTAACATGATTTATTCTAAACAATTCTCCAACTCCCCTGAGGTGGTAATCTCCCTAGAAGCAGAGAAGGCTGTTCTTAAAAAAATTGGATTTGGGGACAAATTTAGCTCATGGATCCGTCTCTTGTATACATCTCCCCAGGCCAGTGTCTGTACCAATGACACCCGTTCTGATTATTTTGCCCTGGAATGTGGGACACGGCAAGGCTGCCCACTGTCCCCTTTATTATTTGCCTTCGCCATTGAGCCCCTTTCAGTAGCTTTACGGGCATCCTCCACTTTCCAAGGTGTAACACGGGAAGGAGTTGAAGATAGGTTATCATTATATGCAGATGATTTGTTACTCTATGTAAATAACCCTGTAACCTGTTAACCTTCTATCCTTTCTATTCTGGAGAACTTTGGCTCCTTCTCCGGTTACAATCTGAATCTCCAGAAAAGTGAGTGCTTCCCAATCAATCCAGCAGCGCTACAGCTCTAGCAAACAGACTTGCCTTTTCAGCTTAGCCGCTCTGGTTTCAAATACCTTGGAGTGAACGTAACTCGTTCATTACATGCTCTTTTTTCTGCAAACTTTGCTCCCCTCCTTACGCAAATGAAAACGGATTTTCAGAGCTGGGGTAGTTTACCACTATCACTTATAGGAAGGATTAATGCTGTAAAAAAGAACAGTTTACCCAAATTCCTTTATCTATTTCAATCTATCCCATTGTTTTTACCAAAGTGTTTTTTTTAAGTCAATCAATCAGGCTGTTACCACATTTATCTGGGGAGTCAGTAGATCTTTACTTCAGAGATGCAAGTTTAGTGGAGGGCTTGCACTACCCAACTTTTTATACTATTACTGGGCAGCCAACTTTCAGAAATTGCCATTCTGGTTACATGCTCCAGATACCCCATAGTGCCACCTAGAGGCACATTCTTGTATTTCTGCTCTTCTCTCCCAGCATGCCCCTCTTGCTATACCGGCAATCCTGTAGTGCTTTCCACACTTAAGATTTGGTACCAGTTTCGAGGGCATTTTAAATTCTCCTCTGCATCTACTATGGGTCCTATTGATAATAATAACTTATTCCCCACTTCCCTAATAGATAATGCTTTCTCTTACTGGACAAGGAAAGGTATTAAGACCTTCCATCCTGGCATCTAAATAGTCTTTGCCTCCATCTCACTTTTTCCGTTACCTTCAAATTAGCCATTGTGTCTCCTCCCAATGTTCTGGCTTCCCTGCACCACCCCCTTGCCAACCCTGGAATGGCATATTGACTCTATTACCTCAACAGAAAGCAGTCATTTCTCAGATCTATCTGTGTATTATGTCATTGGACAAACACTCCACCAACAAAACTAAATCTGCTTGGGAACAGGAAATTGGTGTTGAATTTACACAGGAGTGGTGGGATGAAAAAATAATAATAAAATAAAATAAAATAAATCATGTATGCACTCACTAAATGTAAGTCGCTCTGGATAAGAGCGTCTGCTAAATTACTAAAATGTAAATGTAATGAGGTGATTGATAGAGTACGCTCCACCACATCTTGTGTTCGTCTTGGTCTCATACAATTTAAGGTTTTACAGAGAGTGCATTTTTCAAAATCCAGATTATCTTAAATATATCCAAATGTGAATGATGAGTGTGATAGATGTCATGTCTCAACATGTGACCCTAGTTCATTCAATGCTCTAAACTACAAAATTACTGGGATTCTATTTTAAAAATTGTATCTGAGGTGCTTGAAATTAACCTGCAGCCATGTCCCTTGATAGCTGTTTTTGGTATTCCTGAAGACTTGTTCTCCTTGGACCCCAAACATGCCGATATAGTTGCTTTTACATCCTTATTTGCTCGACGTAGAATTCATCTCCAGTGGAAGTCTGCTCAGCCCCCCTCTACTTCTCAATGGCTCAACGATGTAATGTTCTTCCTAAAGCTTGAGAAAATTAAGTATTCTCTAAGGGGTTCCAATGATACATTTGTTAGAAAATGGCAACCATTTATTTCATACTTCAATGGCTTGTACAGGCTCCCCTCTGATGAGATGCTTTAAGGTTTCCCAGAGGTATTCCGGGTAGTCTTTACATAATAGGTACAGTCATCAATATATTGCTATCCAGTCCAAGCAAGTTTGTCTAAGGTTTACTGATCATTTATTTACTTATTTCTGTTTTTGTTGCTCCACTTTTTGTATCTTGAATCTGTATTGAGTTGTTTAGTTTTTTCCTGTATTTTTGTTTGTTTGTTGTGATATCTCTGTAGAATTGTTGTTTTCTAGAACCGAACTGAGGTAGGGTGTGGGGTGGGTTGGGTATATGGGGTGATTGGGGTGGGTGGTTGGGAGGGAGGGAATCGAGGTGGGTGGACTAAGATAGGGCGGAGAGGTAGGAAAGGGACTGGGGGGGTTGGGTGAATGTGTTGTGTGGAGGGAGGGAGGGTGGTTGGGATATGGTAAAATATTTGTACTTACATTGATGTACATTTTGTCAAACTTTAATAAAAATATATACCAAAAATATATATATACAGTGGGGAGAACAAGTATTTGATACACTTCCGATTTTGCAGGTTTTCCTACTTACAAAGCATGTAGAGGTCTGTAATTTTTATCATAGGATTTTTAAGTAATTAATTAGCATTTTATTGCATGACATAAGTATTTGATACATCAGAAAAGCAGAACTTAATATTTGGTACAGAAACCTTTGTCTGCAATTACAGAGATCATGCGTTTCCTGTAGGTCTTGACCAGGTTTGCACACACTGCAGCAGGGATTTTGGCCCACTCCTCCATACAGACCTTCTCCAGATCCTTCAGGTTTCGGGGCTGTCGCTGGGCAATACGGACTTTCAGCTCCCTCCAAAGATGTTCTATTGGGTTCAGGTCTGGAGACTGGCTAGGCCACTCCAGGACCTGGAGATGCTTCTTACGGAGCCACCCCTTAGTTGCCCTGGCTGTGTGTTTCGGGTCGTTGTCATGCTGGAAGACCCAGCCACGACCCATCTTCAATGCTCTTACTGAGGGAAGGAGGTTGTTGGCCAAGATCTCGCGATACATGGCCCATACATCCTCCCCTCAATACGGTGCAGTCGTCCTGTCCCCTTTGCAGAAAAGCAACCCCAAAGAATGATGTTTCCACCTCCATGCTTCACGGTTGGGATGGTGTTCTTGGGGTTGTACTCATCCTTCTTCTTCCTCCAAACACGGCGAGTGGAGTTTAGACCAAAAAGCTATATTTTTGTCTCATCAGACCACATGACCTTCTCCCATTCCTCCTCTGGATCATCCAGATGGTCATTGGCAAACTTCAGACGGGCCTGGACATGCGCTGGCTTGAGCAGGGGGGACCTTGCGTGCGCTGCAGGATTTTAATCCATGACGGCGTAGTGTGTTACTAATGGTTTTCTTTGAGACTGTGGTCCCAGCTCTCTTCAGGTCATTGACCAGGTCCTGCCGTGTAGTTCTGGGCTGATCCCTCACCTTCCTCATGATTATTGATGCCCCACGAGGTGAGATCTTGCATGGAGCCCCAGACCGAGGCTGATTGACCATCATCTTGAACTTCTTCCATTTTCTAATAATTGCACCAACAGTTGTTGCCTTCTCACCAAGCTGCTTGCCTATTGTCCTGTAGCCCATCCCAGCCTTGTGCAGGTCTACAATTTTATCCCCGATGTCCTTACACAGCTCTCTGGTCTTGGCCATTGTGGAGAGGTTGGAGTCTGTTTGATTGAGTGTGTGGACAGGTGTCTTTTATACAGGTAAGGAGTTCAAACAGGTGCAGTTAATACAGGTAATGAGTGGAGAACAGGAGGGCTTCTTAAAGAAAAACTAACAGGTCTGTGAGAGCCAGAATTCTTACTGGTTGGTAGGTGATCAAATACTTATGTCATGCAATAAAATGCAAATTAATTACTTAAAAATCATACAATGTGATTTTCTGGATTTTTGTTTTAGATTATGTCTGTCACAGTTGAAGTGTACCTATGATAAAAATTACAGACCTCTACATGCTTTGTAAGTAGGAAAACCTACAAAATCGGCAGTGTATCAAATACTTGTTCTCCCCACTGTATATATATTTCCAATGTAGGGCAGAGTGGGAGAGAAGAAGAATACAAAAAGGGGATGACAGTTCTTGCTAGTTCTTTGACATAACTAGACAGAACTGGGTCACGATCATAAAAGACTCGAACTGGTGGGATCTGTTCAATGGACTGAAGGAATATCAATACAGCCGAGGCGAGTGTGGGATACGATAAACTTTGAGCTGCGTGAAAGTGTGCTACATTTTCCACCTCAGCAGATGCAAAGCGCTAGAAATGGGTTAACCAGTCAGCATGTCAGTGGCTGTGTCCCAAATTGACATATACAATGGGAATAGGGTGCCATTTGAGAGACGCCGCACACAGCATGTCAGTGTATATAAGCAGCTTCAGTCAGCAGATAGCCTGCCTCGCTATAGTTCAGCCTGGAGCTAAAAGGATACACAAAGCCTGGGTAGCCAACTACACGGTAAATCAAGGATAGTTGAAATCACATTTTTTAGATTCAATTGACTCTACTGGGAGTTATCTTAACCCTCAAGAGAGTGATATGCTCCCTGGAGTTAGTGTTGATAACTGGAGTTCATTGGAACGGAGTACTTTTAACTCCATTAAGAGTAACCAGAGACAGACAGTGAATCACAAACAACCCCCTCGTCCCTACCAAACTCGCTCAGAGGGCCCTCCGTTGTCACATGTTGCTGACGAAACTCCGAGGGTGACTTCCAGACAGTCGCGGGGGGTTCAATAAACCCATCAACTTCGGGACACACTTGTGACTTGAATGAGGCAATTCATATTGCACTTTTAAATAATAAAATTAAATTCAAATGAACAAATCCCCACTGTCGTTTTACAAGATATAAACCTCAGTAACAGGTAAACATTTAATTTGGGAGGTATCAAGTCTCGAAATCAGACATTAAAAAAATGCACATGGCACATAATTAGGCATTATTATGACATCAACCAATTAGTAGACAATTAGTAGTGATTTTAACCAATTATGAGTAGGCATTGCCTACCAATTGTCTACTAATTGGTTGATGATGTCATTGGAAACACTTATCTTCCTCTATCTTTTTACTACAAAACATAGAAATGCGCCATTTTCACATATGTTGCTGTTGGGGTGGTGCTGGAGATGATGAATATGAAGTAGAAATTTTTTTAAATGTCCCTTTAATTCAAAAGGGAGTTCAATTTAAGCAACATTCTTGAGAGTTCGATATTTACTCCATTTAGTGTAATTTTAACTCCAAAAATATCAACCACTCCATTCACTGCAATGCAATACACTGTATAACTTTACTACCTGTCTCATATAAACTGGGGTGGGAAATTCTCAGTCGGGTCACTACTATCCAAATGTGGTTAGTTTTGGAGGGGGACTGTGTCGCACGGCCTGCTGCTGGCTTTTCACTCCACCCCTTCCATAGCCCCCAATACAATACACTGAAAAGACTGTACATGGGATACATGTTGGCTTGTACAGAGATAACTTTTCTACCTGTCTCAGCTAAAGTGGGATGGAAAATACTCAGTAGGTCTCTACTAACGAAATACATTGAGTATACCAAACATTAGCAGCCCCCCCCCCCCCCAACAGAACAGCCTCAATTCATCGGGGCATGGACTCTACAAGGTTGACGAAAGCGTTCCACAGGGATGTGACCCATGTTGACTCCAATGCTTCCCACAGTTGTGTCAAGTTGGCTGGATGTCCTTTTGTTGGTGGACCATTCTTGATATACACAGGAAACTGTTGAGCGTGAAAAACCCAACAGCGTTGCAGTTCTTGACATACTACCATAGCCCGCTCAAAGGCACTTAAATGTTTTTGTCTTGCCCATTCACCCTCTGAATAGGTGAGGGGGGGTGGGGGCTGTGTCATACATATCCAGCAGCACTTCGTTCTCCACCCCCTCCATAGCCCCCAATGTAATACACTTAACATGGGATACATATTGGCCCATAGAGAGAAAAGTTTTGTACCTGTCTCAGTTATGGAGGGGTGAACAAAGTGTTGCTGGACATGTACAACACAGTCCCCCTCCAAAGCGACATATATTTGGTTATTAGATACCCTACCGAGTTATTTCCATCACACTTTAGCTGAGACAGGTACAAAAGGTTCTCTCTACATGCCAATATCAAATCTAATTTTATTGGACACATACACATATTTAGCAAACGTTATTGCGGGAGTAGCGAATTGCTTGTTCCCATGTACAGTCTACTACAGTATATTGCATTGGGGGCTATGGAGGGGACAGAGTGAAAAGCCAGCAGCAGTCTGTGTGACACAGTCCCCATCAAAAACTAACCATGTTTGGTTAGTAGAGACCCTACTGAGTATTTCCCATCCCACTTTAGCTGAGACAGGTAGAAAAGTTCTCTACAGCACAATATTCTCAACATACCAGTGTCAACATAGTATTTTTTATTATTGGTCAAAAAAATAAAAATATATCTACTTATTGCCTTTACTTGTTGGCACAATAAAAGTGGCGACTGATTAAAATTATATATCTTTTGAATGAGTTGCAATGTTTTGAAATGCGGGCTTTTATTTAAAAGATTTCCTCATTACCATACTAACCTGACTTCATAATTTGTGCTGCTGGCAGAATACTAGTTAAATCAAATATGCATAAAAATGGCACAGACATGGTAGGAATGGGGTCAATAAAATAGAACAGCATCAATACCAGCTATGATCAGACTCTCCAACCGGGAGTATGGTATCCAGGTCTAGAATATCGACCTCGTCCAGAACCGTGGCAGGTCCGTTATCGACATCCTCCACATCAGCATCAAATACCGAGCTTTGTTGAAAATTGGAGAACGGTTCCTCGGACGAGGTGTATGGTCCAAGAGCACATGGATGCGATAGTGCTGGATTTGAATAATTCGCAGAGAAAACCGGACTAGAGGCAGAACACGCTGTACTCCCGTGCAGACAGGCCGACGAGGTTGGAAATATATGTGGCCCATTATTGCAATTGTTTACTGAATTAGCTCTTGTCCTGAGCTGTTCGTTTTGTTTCTCCAATTTTCGGACCAGCTCCTGAAGCTTTATCACTTCGAGCTCCGCGTTTTGAATTTTATTGTTGCCATTGACGTCCGCCATCATTTTGGGGTTCAACACTTCCGCTTCCATTGGTTAAAATACGCATTTAGAAAGAAAAATAAACACACACAACGGTCGGTAACAAGTCCTGTTCAGTGTGTGATGATCGGTCGGGTCGTTCTTTGTAGTAGACAATTGAGACGTGCCTCGTAGTGATGCTGCGTGCAGATCCAGACCAATGATGAATTTATGCCGCGTTCAAGATGACTGGGAACTTCGAAATCTCTGACCTCCGAATTCAGTGTGTTCAAGATAACTGGGAACTCGGGAAAAACACGAGCTCTGACTGGGAAAATCGTTTTGAACGGTCATCCGAATTTGGGCATCATCCTAGACTCCTATTGCTCAGACTTTACGAACTGAAGATCACTGACGTCACGATTTGACCTCGTTTTTTTTCCGAGTTCCCAGTTGCCTTGAAAGCACCAATAATGCCTGGATTGCTGATTTCAGAGGGCCAATAAGAGTCTTTGAAGCCACCGGCCGCCATATTGGTACTCCTCAGAAGGAGCGGTGGAATGAATGGAATTCTACAGTATTTTAATAAAATATATCAAGGACAAAATTACATTTATTTAACTATTTATTTGTTGTAGTGGGGACAGTAACATTAGTACTCTCTAAAAAAATATATACTTTAAAGCTGGAATCAGTAATGGTGAAACTGCCACAGCCGTTTGCGATATTACAACGTCAAAGAAATGACTTCTAACAATGAACAATGTTTTTTTCCCTCTGGAATCATTGCACATCATTGCACGCGCGATAGAACAATTACCCCACCGAAAACATTCTTTAAAAAAGTATACTTGGTCATAGACTTTATATGGGCAAATAAAACTCATAGAATAAAAAGGAAGATTTTAACATTTCCTAAATCTGAGGGTGGTTTTAATCTTCCAGACTTGGAATTGTATTAACTCGCCACCCCATGGCTTTTACATATAGTTAGTTAAATGCACTAAAGCATTTCGCTACACCTGCAATAACATCTGCTAAACATGTGTATACCACCAATAAAAAAGTATTTTATTTATTGATTTGATAAAGAGAACAACGGGTACATATTGAAGATGCGCATGCTCATCCCCAGAATCTTTTCACATGTCTATTTTCAAAGGGTAACGCTAAGAACATTAACAACTTCGTAGTTAAGTACTCTATAACAAAATGGAAGAAAATTAAATGTATTCTACAGAACCAATATCACTCCCTAAAAACACAACCCTATGGAACAATCCTTGGATAGCTGTTCAGAATTCACAGATAAATTGGCCCAAATGGAAAACTAAAGGCATATAAACCGTAAATGACTTGGTAACAGGAAATACATTTATTTCCATGACAGAATTAAAAAGCAATTTTGGACTGACTAATGTAGATATTTTCAAATACATTTTACATTTTAGTCATTTAGCAGACGCTCTTATCCAGAGCGACTTACAGTTAGTGCATACATTATACTTTTTTTCATACCCCCTGTGGGAATCAAACCCACAACCCTGGCGTTGCAAACGCCATGCTCTTTCAACTGAGCTACATCCCTGCCGGCCATTCCCTCCCCTATCCTGGAGGACGCTGGGCCAATTGCGCGCCGCCCCATGGGTCTCCCGGTCGCGGCCGGCTACGACAGAGCCTGGATACGAACCAGGATCTCTAGTGGCACAGCTAGCACTGCGATGCAGTGCCTTAGACCACTGCACCACTCGGGAGTAATTTAAAAGTTTTATGTCAAGACATTTTGATTTGAATTATTTTGGACATCAGAGCAATCTTAAGGGAATCCTATTTGAGTCAGAAAAGGATAGTCATATGATAGGTAAGATACAAAAAATCTTGCAGAAAGCCTATCTAACTGACAATCTCTTAGAAAAATGTTTAAACTATTGGAACCAAGATTGAAAAAGAACTGATATTGTCACAAGATGGAGGGAATTTTGGAACATAACTAACAAAATTACAGGTAATTAAAATGTTTGCTTAATCCAGTATTAACTAATGTGTACAATTTATTACACGAGACAAAATTCACAAATTCGACAGCACAATGGCAGTCATGTTTTAAGTGTAAAACTAACAATGACTCAATAATCCATGCCTTCTGGGAATCCTATGAAGTCCAGAATTGATGGGCAGAGTTGGCTGTCAGAAGAATTACAATGTAAACGTACTTTTAAATCGTTTGTCTGCATATTTCAAGACATGGCATATGAGGGTGCATTGAGATACCCAATGGGTTGGATGATACATCGTTAACACAATTGTTGTTGTTTTTTGCAGTTTGAGGCCATTTGGCGGAGAGTGAGGCGGGCGCTGGAGATGGGGGTGTGAGCAGGTGTGTCTGGGCAGGGCTGAAGTTGTCGTTTGTTTGTGTATGTTATATATTGTAAAAAAATTAAATAAAATGTGATGTGGGATGCGACGACTAAAGAGGAATTTTGTCCAAGTGTGGTGATACTGATGATTTGTCGGCACAGATGGTTTGTTTACATAGCAGGTTAGGATAATTAACTTGGCAAGGTTAGGATAATTAACATGGCAGGTTAGGTGAATTAATGTGGCAAGTTAGGAAAACTATCGCAACAGGTTAGGTGAATTAACGTATCAGGTTAGGAGAATGAGGTTAAGGTTAGGAAAAGTGTTAGGCTTTGAAACAATGCTACAGTTGTCAACAACTGTTGTCCCTGGCGCGACCACTAGATGGCGCTGTATGCCTACTCCATCTAGCAAGAACAGGAGAAATGTAAACAAACCATCTGTGGCGACAAATCATCCGTATCATAACACTGGTGCGCAGATTGTTTTGGCACTGATCATTTGAAAGAATCACGATTTCACAGGTGTTCTCATTTTTTTGCATTTCGGGGGGCATCTGGCCCATGCTTTGGCGTGCGTTCAGTTTGCTTCAAAGTTTGGTATGTTGTGTCACTTTGTACTGAATTACACTTTTCCTAAAACGGTGCGCACCATTCTTCAACAGGCTTTGAGGTACGTTTTATCTCGTTTGGTGGGTGTGGTGAAGTATGGTCTGATCAATATGGGTGTGTGACACAGGCTGATGGCACCTTAATTGGGGAGGACGGGCTCAAAGTTAATGGCTGGAATGGAATATATGGAACAGTATCAAACACATCAAACACATTGTTTCCATGTGCTTGATACCATTCCATTCACTCTATTCCAGACATTACTATGAGCCATCCTCCCTTCACCAGCCTCCTGTGCCACTGTGTGACCATCTAAAATCGCAAAACTCATGCAGCACACTGGGCCACCATAATCACACATTTTTCAACTGGTTGTTCAGTACAGTACCATTCCGTTGAATTCAAAGTTGCACACCGTTCTGTCGTACTGAATGCAACCCTGGCTGAGAGTTTCCGTTTAGGGGGGTGGAGACTTCACCCCCCAGAACCTAATCAAGCATCTGACGCAATTCTGAAAGATTTTAGTTCTGGGTTTCTGAGATTAGGTTTGAATCAAACAGAGAGAATCAAACAGAGAAGCAAACTGTTGGTTTGTGCCGCAATAGACTACTGATTTCCATATGCTTACAAATAATTTTGATTCACATTTAATGTATTTGTCACACACACAATGCATAGCCTACAAATACTTGAAAGAAAACACCAAACACCAAATAATTATTTATATTTTTGTATTACACACACAACCAGCCCCCAGCCCTAATTCTTACACCATATGGGTATTTTACAGTAGGCCTACTTTGGTAGCCTGAATGCTTGTGAGAAATAGGTTGATTATGTAAAATAAATTGCTGGCTGAGACAGGTCAGAAAAATATTTGTTGGCCTATATGCATTTTACTGTGGATGTTTGAGATATTGTGATTCAGAGTCAATGTATTATAGGCTAGTCAAGTAAAAACAACATAGAAAAAACAACAACAATGCAAATGTGTTTTTTCTGTTAATTGCTTACAAATGTTCACATATCCCATATAGTATATTAATTTATGAAAACATGAATTGTCAGTGTAGTTTTTATGTTGAAGATTAACATCCACTCCCATTTTAGAAGAAAGGTATGAACTCTGAAACATGCTCTTTTTCAACCTCTATACGTTTCCCTATTTATATAAGGAGGACCCATGTCACCAAAATGTAATTCATAAACTTAAATCTGTTTAAACAGTTATAGAATAAAGACCCCATCTTCATCCGCATTAACTTTGGATATTCAGCAATGCCATTTTTCTGTAAAAAATAAATAATATGTTACCTCACAGTGACCCAAATTAGGTTTGGAGATTTTTATGCCCCCAAATTTAAAGAAACCAATTGAAACCGAGTAAGTTCTGACTCACCATTTGTGAAACATTGATACAGTGTTCA